>NC_065513.1:37579631-37622367 GCF_006386435.1 Epinephelus moara | reverse complement strand
ACTGATCTAGACTGACGGCGATCAACTCTGGTGGCGGCATCGCAACCAGAAAGCGGCATGCTCTCACCAAAAGACCCTCTTAGGTACAGAAATTTGGCACTGATTGCTTAAACGTGAATTGGTACTCAACGACGTAATTTGGTCAGTACCCTTAAAAGTACCCAAGCACCTAACCCTACTTACTCTGTCGTTAATTCGTATACTGAATCTTGTTACATTTTTCTGACACTGCGATAACATTTCCTGCCAATGCCCAAGCTTTACCTTAAATTCAGAGGCTGCATGATGACACTATGTCCCTTGTCCTGACCGCCTCGACCACAATGCAGATCATACCCAACATTTCCCACCTGACAAGAGTCACACTGATGCTGCGAGTCAAATGTTCTGAACAGTGGTTATATCTGGCTCTATGTCTTTGTGGCTGTCTTTTTACATCTCCTCCCCTCTTGAGACTTCAGTCCTCACTGGTGATGATTAACCCAAATTCATTCCTCTCCTCTCTGCTCCCCCAACACACCGACAGACTTCACTGAATGCCGTCCTTGGGTTATCTCACTCAGTGAACAGGATGCTTATGTTCTTCTCTGCAACCTATCTCCTCCTGCTTGTCCTCTTATCTCCGCTTCCTCCCTCCTTCCCCTCAGGACCAGTCCTCATCCTGCTTCCTCTCCCAGCACTCTCATTTCTTATTAACCTGCTGCATCACTAGCACAGGATTGTTATCTGACTGGCCGGCTGTTTGAATGACTGACTAAACATATGAATTTTTAAAGCAGCCTGCGCTACCACTGCTACATCGCCACAGTCGCAAACTCATTCCTGACAGCACCACACCAAGGAGGTCCTGTTTTGATCCCATGTGTTGGCTACAAAAAAGAAGAAAACATTTTATTACCTTGAAAAGAACATGTTCACTTTTTCAACAATCTCTTTGGATAATCTCTTTAAAATCATGTATAGACACATTTTTAGACTTTTAAAAATAGTGTGTTCACTGTAGATGCCTCCCCTGCATATTAGGTATGTGCCAGACATGTTAAATCTTTGCATTTCAGCAATGCTGTAGTTAACGTATGGTTAAATTTAGGCACAAAAACCACTTGGTTGTGGTTAAGAAGAGATCATGTTTTGGTTTAAAATACCTGAGGCCTGTACTACGAAGCCAGTTGAACTAACCTCAGGATATCTTTTTGTCATCTGGCTTGACTAACCCTAACACTGGCCGTCTGGATAACCAGGCTACGAGGCTGGTTATCAACTAGTTCAGCCAACTCTGGGTTTTCCTATCCAGCCATGAGCTCGTTCATGTGAAAGAGGCGGAGGTGTTAATTATGAGCGACATCATCAGGACCATGAAGGAAGTAGGCTATATGATATGCAATGAACATGTCTGCGACTGGCGTGAGATGTAAAACATCAAGTAAAGCATGGCATTGCCTTTAATTACCTCATTAAAACTGCCGATGGGGAACAAAGTTCACGTATCACAAAATAAATCACACTTGTTTGACTTTTATCTGAGAGCATTGGCACTATTTATGTTATCGATCACAATTAATAATCTGTTGCTCTTTAAACAGCTCAGCATGTCTGGTGGCGAGATGCTTAGCTAAGTTGGATATGTTAGCTCCCTCAGCCAGCGTCGGTTTAAAACATCTTTTTTACAGATGGGCTTTGTGGTGTCTGCGGGCTTGCCTTGCCCTTGCCTTGCTGTCACACAATCTACGCAATTTGGAGGAAATGAGGCTTTTGTTAAAATTCTTTTGTTCCTAATTCTTAAATAAAATTGGTTGTTTTACCGTTTGTAAAGGCAGGGTATTGCGATACCTTTCTAGTATGGGTATACCGTGCAAAACTAAGTATCACACCAATCCTCATCGAGATCAGTGGTTCCCAACTGTTGGCTCCGGTCCAAAAGTGTGTCGTAGGTCCATTCTGAATGGACCGCAAGTGACTCACAAAGATGTCAGATTTGTAAAAGACACACTTTATTTTGAAGTACAGTGAATTTCCGGCATAGAGGTTTTATTTTGAAGTGCCGTTTTGAGCGACTAATGGACAGCTACTGACAGAGACAGCAAACCAGCTTGATGACATGGCCAAATGCCAGTATGACGCTGAATGTATTAAACTGTGTGGACCTTGAACTAATCACCCTTTTTAGATAGGAATTGTGCAAATTTGCAGGAAAGCCCAATCAGTCTTCTTTCAGCATTGGCAGCATAAAAACAAAATCGGGGAATGCAGCAAAATGCCGCCTACCTACCTTTGTTTATACAGAATGCGCCTTTTTCGGGGCAATGGGGGGCGTGAGCAAGTCACAAAACGTGTAGCTCAGCGTGTGACATAAACAGTGACGTGGGAGGGAGGCCGCGGGTAGTCAGGCGGCGATTCTTTCGTAAATCGGCCCATTCTTCACTGTCCCCGTCATCTGACGGTTAATGGCCTCTTCGTTTGCAAGGGCAAGGAGGACGCGTCTCCCCAGTTGCTCATCTTTACAGTGTCTGTCAGGTTTGCGTTTCCCTCTTGCTACTAGCTGCTCACTAATTCCTGCTATCAGCTGTTTCCTGTTTATCTACCGTCAGTGGCTCATACGTGCAGCGTCATCAACAGCTCCTCCCACAAGTCTTCAACAGCCCCTCCTGTTGTGGAGGGCCGCCTCGATCTGTTTAAACTAAAAGGGTTCCGCCAATATGTCTACGCTACGAGGCAGAAAATCGGGTGCCTCGGATCAACTCACCAATCCGCCTCTGTGTGTCTAAACGCTCGCAGCTGGCCAGCAAAACGGCCCAACAATCACGGAAAATCTGGCACTGTAAAAGGGGCTCATGACTAAGGAGAAATCTGGATACGTGGCTGGACCAGTTGGGAACCACTGGCCTAGAAGATGTCAGCTCATACCAGGTCACATCAGAAACGTTAATATCATACGTATGAAACGAGCCAGTGTAACACATTCGTAGTTTGCAGGAACGTCCAATGCCAGCATTTTCCTCTGGCAGTCGAGCTGCCGTTCAACCACTCACCAGTTTTTATTCTCAGCATGTAAAGAAATCCAAAAGCAAGCACAGACTCGCTGATCAGCTGGATTTGTATTCAGAACTACAGCTGTGGGAACATCAAATAAGACGATGATACCTGAGACCATCTTGTCGATTCTCCACACTTCCCCTTACCCCCAGGTTATCTCACACAGTACAGACTCTGTTCCTTCTTTATGCGCAGTGCTTGTGAAGAGCCGCCATAATAAAACCTTGTATGAGTGGTCTGCATTGGACAGATCATCTGTCATTCACCATGTTGGCTGTAGGTTTATCTCCCATTGATCCAGCCAGCCTGGAGTAAAGGACCTGAACAGAGACCTTCCTTGCTACAGAGGAGGTTGGTGTATCCATACAGGTTTCCAGTCTCAAAGATGAAGCAAGGCTAGAAAGACGGGCAGTTAACTATTTTAATTCTTATTTGCTTAATAATAACAGAATGTTGTGTCAGCATTATTGATCCAGTATGATTGATATACAGGGCTTTACTTGAGAGCTCAGTATATTGATAAGAAGTAAAGGATGGTGTCCTCCTTAAATTGATTGATTGATGTTTAATAAAACCTTTTACCTTTACATGCAGCTATACAGTTTCCAGTGTAGCCATCCATCATGCAGTTCTGCAAAGACGTGTAGATAACAAAGGCCCAGTCTGGCCATCTGGTAGACAAAGCTAAGATGAACCATTGCGCTCACTCGGAGCCAAATCTGTTCTTGCAAATAATATCAGCAGATGCCACTGACAGAATGAAGTACGATGCTTGTGCTCATGACATGTTTTCAGCCATTCGATATTGTAGTATGATAAATGGCATATCTGGCAGCATGTTGCAGTTGATATTTTTTTTTTTTATTGGGGTTAATGGGGAACTTATCCATAGTCAGTAAATTACATACGGTAGATATCTGACGGCACATCCCAAGTTTGGAGAAGCGGCAGGAGTGCAGAAGCCATGCAATGTACCGCTGTCGATGGGTGGTAGCAGCAAAACTTACTTTAGCCACCTAAAAAGCTCCACCTAAAAACATCTATAACAGTTTCGGTGTTATAAGTATTTCATTGCTTTAGCTTTCCGACAGACGGCTCGTTCTGACGGGTAAGCGGGCTTCAGTTCCCCATCTATGCTCTCGTCAGAGCCACCAGACTCCAATGACAAAAACAGCAAGCAGTTGACATGTTTGTCTCCCTGACCAGGTACGAGGGGTGATGAAGTTTTGACCCTCAAGGAAACAAAACAAGATACATGCTTTGGTTTTTCAACATAATCCCCCTCAAGGGCAAGACACTTGCTCCAGCGGTGCTGAAGCGCCTTTATCCCAGTGGAAAAGAACTCTTCAAGTTGGGACCTGTCACACACTCTCCCTGCCACGCTTGAATTCTTGTTCCCAGCGTCTGACTGAGGCATATGAAGGGGCATTGTCATGTTAAATATTGAGCAAAACTTGGTGGATTTTAGATGGTGACATTCCTTTGAGATGAAGATATTTGATCACAGCACGATACTCCAATTTCTCCATTTTCAACAAATCACTGACACTGTTCACTTCAAGAATCTGCAAAAATAAAACAGAAGGAGTTCGAAACATGAACATGGTTAATGATAATAAGGACAGGAGGTAGATTAGAAAAAGTTTGTCACATTTGGTGACTTTCAGAAATTCAAATTAAGCCGTTTAATCGCCAAAGCCACACATGAACACAAACAAAAAAAAAGAAGAAACTGATATAAAGGCTTCAGTTCCCCGTTGAGATTACTGCCTTTACTATATTCAGAACATAGTGTACACTAACTGTTATCTTACTATATAATGATGAAAACTCTGTCTGTTCCACGTTTTTCTTCTCACTGACAATCCATGTGAAATTTGGCACAGGGGTAGAGGGTCATGGGAGGATGCGAATGAAGCAATATTACATCACTTGGCCAAAGGGGGGCGCTATAGCAACCCATTGAAATTGCAAACTTTGAATGGGCATATCTCATGCCCTGTATGTCGTAGAGACATGAAACTTTGCACAGAGATGCCTCTCCTCATGAGGAACACATTTGCCTAAGAACCCATAACTTCTGGTTATATAGATTTTCCGCCATTTTGAATTTTTTGAAAAACACTTCAAATGGATCTCTTCCTAGGAAGTTTGAGCAATCTGCATGAAACTGGGTGAACATAATCTAGGGACCAATATCTAAAGTTCCCTCTTGGCAAAAGTTGGAAAACTTACTAAAACTGAGCTTCTATATGGCAATGAATATTGCGGAGGGCGTGGCTCATCACATAAAGGTGTATAACATCTCAAGGGTTTCACCCATCACCACGCAACTTTGTAGGCATATGACCACACATAATCTGAGGGGACCCCTCCATTATTGACCCCATCAAACAAAATGGGGGCGCTAGAGAGCTAATTTCTTATCTAGGCCTAACTGCCATATCGATTTTTACTAAACTTGGTAGATATGTAGAACAGGACGCCTCAAGGTGGCTAGAGAAATTTAACTGTGTGCCGACTGACATCTACTGTATGCAATACACTGACTATGGATAAGTACCTCATTTAACCCTTCTTCAAAAGATCCAAACTATCCCTTTAGTCCAGCCAGGGTGAGTTCGGCTGGAGAGAGGCGTGATCCTTGATGGACAATAGCCTCACTTGGGGTGCTAATTCATGATACCTCTTCCCTAATGATTAACAAATAAATTATTCAATGTATTTCTGATCAGCTGTTAAGATATACTATTTTTGAAATGTTACCACACTGACAGTGTCTGAAATACAGTTTGTAACACAGGAATAACCAAACAAATGGAAAAAAAAAAAACATTCAGTGTGTCCGTAGTCCCCTCCAAAACCAAATGAAAAATTGAAGAATGAATCAATAATGTGAGCGAAAACAAAACTAGAAGCAGGCGGTGGTGTTCGGTGAAACAGCAGCAATCAGCAGCGTCGTATTCTTGAAACAGAAAGACAGCAACCAGGCTTTGTGCATATTAATCGCCCTTGCATTTTTTTTTTCTCCTTCCTCCCTCCTTCTCTGTCCCCCCCTTCAACACTCCTCCACTCCTCTCTCCGCCTCGCTCCTCTCATCTTCTAAGACTATAATCACTGGGCTTACACTTCACTGTCACTCCTCAATGCCAGCGTGAATGTGTGCGCTCGTGATTTGCCAGTCTATTTGTGTGCCTGCATGTGCAGTGCGTGTTACAGTATGTGTACAGTTGTGTGTTTTTAAGCCCATGTAACTTGTACATGGGTGTGGGTGAACACATGCATCTTCATGTTTATGCTCACTGCTGTGCTCTGCATGCCTGCACATACAGGGTGGTCCACCCCCTTGTGTGTGTGTGTGTGTGTGTGTGTGTGTGTGTGTGTGTGTGTGTGTGTGTGTTCTGTGCGTTTGTATGTGGGCTAAGATTGCAGCTTGCTCCATAACCATGGAATCATGGTTGGCCAGCATCATTAAGCTGTTATATAAGCGCGCGCGCGCACACACACACACACACGTAAATACATAATCTACACCCATACATAGTGTTCTTAGCAGACAATAAGTTAGTAGACCTGCACTCTGACTCACAGGGAATGATATTATAATAATGTTGCATTCATATCCTGATATATTTGTTTTGTTAAAACAGGATAAGCACTGTTAGTCACCACTGCGATGTGAAAATGCAGTGCAGGAATATGGAAAATTTGCATGCGAATTTTCAGCATGACAACTATGCAAAACTATGGGAATGGTGCCATTTATCTATGTTGCCGTGTTCCATTTTTGTCAGACAATATTGAGTCAAGC
This sequence comes from Epinephelus moara, assembly GCF_006386435.1. NCBI lineage: Eukaryota > Metazoa > Chordata > Actinopteri > Perciformes > Serranidae > Epinephelus > Epinephelus moara. The sequence goes on along the minus strand of NC_065513.1, from coordinate 37,615,523 downwards.
AGTAGCAGCGATGACCATGACCACCTTTTCCTGAGAACTAAGAGAAGAAGAAGCTGAGTCGATCCAATTTTGGAGGAGTACGGAACATGGCGAATCCCATTGGCTGACCTCTTAGCTGTTGGGTGATCTCAAGTCATGTATCATCCTTTATTTGGTTGTTGAAGTAGTCTGGTAGCCTGGAAATCCAGACCCAAATCTAGAAAGATTTAGGGTCTGGCTATGAGTAATGAAAATGGCCCAACTCGAGGGGCGGCGCCAAGCATGCATTTGTAAATATCACTGCACGCAATTGGATAACACTACGACCAATCAGAGCAATACACGGGGTGACGTATCCAGAGCGCTATCTGGTAGATTAAACTCTTGCTGTATCCGGTCGGCAAAACAGCAAAAATGCCCTTCTTGCAAAGTGTGTAATTAGCTACTGTATTTGTAGAACGGTATGTATGTCTTTTGGCTAATTAAAAAGTCAACAGTTACATTCACACTTGGACTAAGTTACAGAAAAGTATTTTAAGCATAACTGGTCCAAATGCCCCTTTTCTTTTGGTACAGAATGATGGAAAAATGTTAAAGGGATATAACAAAGTTTGTTTTGGAAACACAATATATTGAGAGATTTTATGGTGAGGGATGGAGAGTCAATGTTTTGTCATGAGGATGCACATGCAGGTGACACGATACATGATCTTACTATTCCACCAAACTAGGGGTGGCCGTAATACGCTAGCACATGCAGGGAAGAAAAGGACTGCTAGCTAGTAAACATGGATGTAACCGAGGCTGGTTTCAAAATATCGAGAAATCTGCAAAAGTTTTATGAGAAAGGAAATGTATTGCACGTCACACACTGAGCGAGCCACCTGTTAATGACACTGTGGGCTAATGGGCATGTAGCTACTTCCATGTTTCAGATGATACGTCATGTTTGTAGTCGACCAATGAAGATGAGTTTACATATCACCTTGGGTTCGTCCTTCACCTTCTCAAAATGATCCCACACTTTGGATTTCCTGTCCGACATGTTATTAACTAGCCTGTGGAATAACCGCAGGTACCAGCCCTGATGACCTTTCTGGTCGACTAACGTTTGGTCGACTATTTAAGGGCAGCCCTAGATTTTATAGTCTCATCCCCACACTGATCAGTGTTTAAAGGTATTGAAACAGGGTCTGTGTTTGGGAAAATGTCATGATTTCTTTAGCTGTTTGTTGAAGTGGTACAACGATGGCATGATTATTAAAAAGAAGACGCACTCAAACTGACAAACATTTGCACTGTGCCTCATGTTGTACATCCATTTGTCAATTTCTGCCTTCACGTTCATTGCAATAGACGAGATTAAAGACTACACTGGATTAAATGGACTGTTTTACCTCTAATTTGATCACTGTTAATGTCTCCATCTGTCAGTGAAGATACTCTGTAACACCAATGATATTTAGAGACCCTAGAGAGACACCTTATCTCATTGAGCGGATGAACATACTGTAGTTCATTTGTGTGTTTTTATCAAACTTTGTCATTACATATCTCACCACAGTGTTTTGACATTCTCACATTTAACCCGATTGTCCCGAGTGAGCTGCTACAATATCAGGTCATGATGTGAAAGTGTATTTGCAGTCACATTTTAAGAATAACTCCTCATTATCTCTCTCTCCCTCTTGCTCTCTGTCTTTCTGTCTCTGTTGCCCTTCAGATCACCAGAAGCTGGAAAGAGAGGCTCGGATCTGTCGCCTGTTGAAACACCCCAACATCGGTAAAGAGATGTCTTTCTATTTTCGCCAACATCCGTCTAATAAGAGAATCAAAATGAAACCCATCTATTACAACTTACTGAAAAGTGAAAACCAAGGTTTTTTGTTATTGATTTGACTTTGCAAAACATTCATTTATTACTTTTTATTACAAAATATATCATATTTTTACTACCCCTTCATGGGGAGCCTATTTGTTGCTGTTAGCTCGTGGGAATTATAAGTGTGTGACACATCAAAAGCCCTGATCAGCACCCAGTGTGAGGGATGACAACATTTGAAAGGAAAAAGATCTGTGTATGTATATATATATATATATATATATTTATACCACTATACTACTGGCTGGTTAAGTGAATAACATGGATCATTTTGTTACTTTGCAATGCTCCTCCGAGGAACCTTGGCTTCTGCCGTTCATGTAGATGCCACTTGACACGCTACACCCACCCAAACAACATTACAGTAGGGGTGTAACGGTACACACAAGTCACGGTTCGGTACGTACCGTGGTGTGGGGGTCATGGTTCGGTAAGGGTTCGGTACAACAGGAAAAAAGCAACAAAAAGCCACACATGTATTTAACTAGCTTTTTTTCATTTATTTTGAACAGACACCAATTGACTGCAAAACTAAAAACCATCTCCTGTCATAAAAGTAAAAAATAAATAGAACTAGAGCACTTGGAGAGCGCAGACCTCCGCCAAGCAGCTCGGATTTCCCATTTTATTATTTTATCCACTTTGCTTCAACCAATCACCACCAAAATTGTATCATCTGTTCATAACCTCCTTGGCGGAGGTAATAAAACATAAAACAAAATGCCAGTTGCCTCGGTGATGTTTTTGGCCCTGTCTGTGTTCATGTCAAGAGGCTGCTTAAAAGCAGCGGGGAGGAGTTGTTGCACACAAGTTGTTTTTTTCCTCGCACCAGTGATAGACATATAGTATATGTGTTAACATGTTTGATGTGTTTCCAGCGACGTACCGCGACAGACAGGAAGCCAAAGTGTTCCCATACGGGTGATTTAAATGAAGCCGGCGGCTCTTCTGACTCCACTCTCTCCATCAGTTTTCTTCTTCGTCTGTTTTTGTAACTGCTTTTCCTTCATCTGTAATGACGGTTGCTGGCAGCTTTCAGGCTCATTACCGCCACCTGGATTGAAGTGAGGACTTTTTTTTAATACTGCGTACTACATATGACTGCGTGCACCAAACCGTGACACCTGTACCATGACAGCACGGGATGAATACAAATACCGTTACACCCCTACATTACAGTACACCCCCTATTGGCAACTGTACTCCCTGATGGAAGGACAGTGCACCCTGCCACACCACAAAAACTGCTCAGGAATGGCGTGGGGGACATGACTAAGAGCTCAAGGCGTCAGCCTGGCCTCCAAATTCCCCAGATCACAATCCGATCAAACATACATGGGGCATGTTTTCGCCTCATTGTGAATCTTTTGTCTGACCTGGGTTTAAGGCGCAAGCAAAGTTAGCAAGTGCTACCATATCCACAAATGCCTGATGGGTGGGTTTAATAATTTAATAATGTTTAATAATGTTTGGCTGTATCGCTATAAAGGCCCGCCCATTTCAGACTAGTGAGAAAAACTCATGGAAACAGGGTAAAAAAATTGACTTTACTCACACAACGAATTAATAATAAAACACTAAAGAAAAAAAATATAGATACAAAGAGAAATTGACATTTATCCCTCTTTATCTCTCTCTCCTAGTTCGTCTTCATGACAGTATATCAGAGGAGGGTTTCCACTACCTCCTGTTTGACTTGTAAGTTCTCCTCTCCTCTCCTCTCCTCTCCTCTCCTCTCCTCTCCTCTCCTCCACCCTGATTCCCCACCCTTGCCTATATATACAATTACATAACTCTCTAACTCCTATATCCCCTCCACCAACACCACCACCACCACCACCACCACCACCACCACCACCCACGCCCTACACATCATCTCCTGGCAATTCCCTCTAGTTTCCATGGTAACTGTGTGGGAAGGGGGGGGTTGGGGGAAGGGGGGATGCCGTAGGAATCCTTGCTTTATAGCCTTTATAGCCCCCCCCCACCTCCCTCCAATCTAACCATGCCAGTATTAATATGTTTGTGTGTGCGTGTGCAGGGTGACCGGAGGTGAACTGTTTGAGGACATCGTAGCCAGAGAGTATTACAGCGAGGCCGACGCCAGGTAGGAGCACAGCCTTCGCTCTGTGTATGTGTGAAAGGGCTTCTCCTTGTCCTTAAATGGCCTCTGTCTTCTGTCTTCTGTCGTCTTTTAGTTTTTATGTATCTTTCCCTTTCTTTTGTGACTCTGCTTTACGCTGTCTTCAACTCAGCGCTCCTCTTTTTCTCGCTGTCCTCTTTACTCCTCTCCCTGTCTCTGCGCCTCACATCCCTTCTCTGCATGTTTTCTTTCTTCACTTATTGTTTTTCCTCTTGACTTGTGTTTGTTTTTAGTGTCTTCTTTTGTTTCTACTTCCTTTTCTCTTCTCTCCTGCTAGCTGTCTCCCTTTCTCTTTTTTGGTTAACTTCCCATTTTACCTCCTGTTTTCGCTGCCGTATCACTACTACTTTTTCTTTGCTCCTTCCTTCTTTTCCTCCTTATTTTTCGATACTCCTCCTCTGTCCTTCGCTTTTTCCGTCACATCAATGCCACAGTGCCTCACTTCTCACACCTACACAGGAGCAACATCAAAGTCTAATCCAAGGTTTGACCAATATGGGTTTTCAAGGTCAGAGCAGATTTTCAAATAATCTGCTTTTCAGGTTTTCAAATCTGAAAAGTGTGGTGGATGTTGTTGCTGAGTTTATTTTGGACCGCACAGTGCCCGGTATAAACAAAATTGACATTGAATAGGAGTCTGTGAGTTAGTGCCTAGGTCACTTTCAAAGTGCAGCACAGCTTTTTGCAAACATCTAATATCTTGTAGTGAAAATTGAGATACCAGCAGAGTTTGGTTTGTAATAAGAGGAGAAGTGATTTCTGCAAAGTGCAAGAGATGTCACAGCAAGAAACACGTAGCACTTAAAGACCCCCTCTACTCAAAAATGTGTTTTTTCTTTTGTTTACGCCCCTAAAATATCTGACCTTGACTATACTGTCTTACTAAAGAGGTGTTTTCACATTCCTCTACTGAAGGAATGTTTGGCACATAACTAATTCAAGAGCCAATCACTGTTGTAAACCTGGCTTGTAAAACCTCGTCAGCTAAGGCTATCACGCCCGTAACTTAGTGCCTCTCCCTGCGTGTTGCATTAGACGTGACAAATGTATCTGGACTTCCTTGGGTGAGTGTGACCTTTCCTATCTGGGGAGTGTGTGTGGTTGACTCACCGCCAGGACACCACTCTTGCTCCTCGTGACCAGTTCACTCAGACTCGGTAGAGTGTGCAGTTTTTGGATGTAAACCAAACCCTGGAGCTTATTTAAAAAAATTCAATTCAAATTCATTTTGGCGGATGTGTCGTAGTAAAGCTGCTGGATTTTGGACACAATGGTCCTCAGTCTCCAGTCTGTTGCAATCCATTTTGCAAGGGAATTCGTTAGTTGGTCACAGGTAGACTTACTCAGTTCGCATCTGAACACCCGGCCGAGTGTGGCTTGATGAGACAGACAGCTAGCGCTAGCATCAGAAGATAACTTCATCAAAATTAATGCGTTATTTTGACAGCCCTAAAAAATGCTAGCTACATTTACCATTCTGATACGCCTGTCAGTCGATGATTTTGGTGCACAACAGACTCGGCATCTGAGTCTGGGTTTGACTGATGGCTCAAACATGTAGGACTAAGGCCCAATCCCATTTCTACCCCTTAAACTTGGTATTGAGTGCCCTCGTTTGCGAGATAACCCTTGATGGGGGAAGTGAGAAATATAAGGGTAGAGATCTTACCCTAAGAAAGGAGACACCACTTCATGCAAATCGGTGTGACCAACGTGCAGGCATACGTCACGCGTAGTAGTGATGCAAGATACCGGTAGTCATTCAGGTTTGAAAATGCCGGCTCCAGCGCTTGTGTTGTGGTGTGTGCCATGTTTATTCTTCTCCGTCTGATGAATCAACGGAGAAGAATAAACAGGAGGCGTCTACGATGTCTTCTAGTTCTGATCGATTTTGTTCGGGTCAGTCGATTTTGTTTAAATATTCTGACGCTGTGTTCAGCCGAGTTGCTGATGAGTTTACGCTAGTCCAACCATCTGTTGTTTGTATAGCCTACATTCCGATCGTACAGTAACAAATTGTTTTCCAAAACTTGCCGAAGTTGCTGACTTCGCAAGGTGTTCTGGGAAATTTCATCTTCCACTTCGTTGAAAGTGTGGGTCGGGGCTCCCTTGGAATCTAGGGCGGGTTTTAAGTGTTGGAAACCACTTCCACTACCTCAACTCTGTTTTGGGACACCACTAGCCTAAACGTGAACGCGCACAACCAAGTGCAAATGCAAGTGCAAGTGCAAGTGCAAGTTAGGGGAAGTGTGGGGTATTGGGACAGGCCCTATAGAAAGTCGCTGATAATGACATCAACAAACTCTTATTGGTCAAACCTTAACTTTGTGTCTTTTAAATGATCTCAGTTAGCTTTACTGGTGCAGGTGCACCCCTACACTGTTACTTTGCCCCCTTCAGTTCCCACCTGTGCTTTCCCTTTCCTCAGTGAGAGACATAAAAACAAGTATGTAAGCAGAACAAAACAAATTTCCCTGCTCACTTGTAGTGTTCGTGTGTCTGTGGACAGTCTCACCCTCTCTCTTTCTTTCCATTTCTTAATTTTCATTCAGCTCTCTTCTTTACTTCTGTATTCAAATTGCACCACCACCGCCGCCCATGCTCTTTTATATCTCACTCCCACAACTCGTGCTGACTCATCGACACACACAGTTCACTTTTTGAACCAATGGCGGAAGAGGAAATGGAGTAGTGGGGGGGTGGACAGACAATAGACTGAGAGAAGAGTGTGAGAGAGATACTTGAAAATGACAGTTGTGGCGTGGGTGTTAGTCCATTCAGCAGCGGTAAAAGTGAAAGTGAATAGTCTGATGTTGTTGAAATTCATGCCAGTATGGCACCATAAATGGTCTTTAGCTCTTCACTCCAAAGCTATTTGACTTGTAGCTTGAGAACAGTGAACTCAGGTCATGTGAGCAGAGTGTTATGTAGCCAACTGGCCTTGTAACCAGTTTAAATTACATTTATTCAAAATGCCTCAAGCCTTAAATGTCAACTGTGTAACATTTGACGAGAGAATGATTTTTATTTTCAGTTTCCTGAACTGAAATAAATGACATGAGGTCTTTTGGTTTTGTCCTGGTGATGACAAATTCATTTTTAAGGGAACATGTTCCTTTGATATTCTTGAGTAGAACCTGATCCCAGACCAGCTTTGTAAACATGAGCTGTTTACTGACATCACATTACTTGATTTCTTGGTAATGGAGTCCTCAAAATTCAATTAGTCTGATTAGCCTGTTACATTAAATATGAGTAAGAGACACCATCCTTGGTCACCTTATAAATGCATTCACATTATTACTTTTTTTTACTGTACTTTTTTGTAATGATGTCTGGGCCAGGTTATTTTAAAACCTGCACCAACCCAGCTGTTGTAAGAGTCAATTCGCTCCGACTAACTTGTAAACGTTAATCAATTACCTGAACTCGACCTGTACGCTGGAGCTGAGAGTTTCTAGTAATGACCATCACTTAAAACAACCTACCTGCTGTTGGCTGTATTTTATGTCATTTACAGTAAATATTACGATACAAAACGTGTTTTTCTTTGTCTTTGTTTAATGATGTCACAGAAGTGCATATTAAACAGATTCACTGTGGACAAAGAGGCAGTTGCTTGCTGTTAGGACACGGTGGGAAGCCTACAAATTCTCAGAGGGAAATATTTTTACCGGACAGTATGGCTGGAGAGATGTAAAGATTCTGACTTCAACAGATTTCCTGGTGAAAAGCTGAATAACAGAACGCCTGAGTGCAGCAGGTAAAGCTGGTGGCTGTAAGACAGAGACAGAGAGGGGAAAGAGAGGGTGGAAGTTCGATTAGTGCAGTGTTTCTGCGGTTTATTAATAACTTGCTGAGAACACTACGTTGTCACTTTATGACCCACCTGTCTGAAACTTGTGATATTTTCTAACAAACTGACCTGAACCACCGACCCACGGGACCTGCGTGTCATGAGTTGTTTGGTCTATAAAATGTTGATCAGTCTTTCCCAAAGTCCAAGATGACGTCCTTAAAAGTCTTAAAAGTTTTACCACAACCCAAAGATTTTCAGTCTGCTGTCATAGAGGAGGGAAAAGGGAAGGTAGAATCCAGAATTTTGCCTTTTTTCTTTAAAATGACTGATTAATTGATAATTGAATTATCCATCCATCGATCCATTTTTAACTGCTTATCCGGGGCTGGGTCGTGGGGGCAGCAGGCCAAGCAAAGCACCTCAGACATCCCTCTCCCCAGCAACGCTTTCCACCTCCTCCTGGGGGACCCCAAGGCATTCCCAAACCAGATGAGATATGTAATCCCTCCAGTGTGTTCTGGGTCTGCCGCGGGGCCGCCTACCAGTAGGACGTGCCCAGAACACCTCTAACGGGAGGCGCCCAGGAGGATCCTGATCAGATGCCCGAACCACCTCAACTGACCCTTTCAACGCGAAGGAGCAGCGGCTCTACTCCGAGCTCCCTCTGGATGTCCGAGCTCCTCACCCTATCTCTACAGCTGAGCCCAGACACCCCACGGAAGAAAACTCAGTTCGGCCGCTTGTATCCACAACCTCATTCTTTCAGTCACTACCCAGAGCTCATGACCATAGGTGAGGGTTGGGACATAGATGGACAAGTAATTGGAAAGCTACGCCTTCCGACTCAGCTCCCTCTTCACCACAGCAGTGCAGTACAGTGCCCACATCACTGCAGAAGCCGCGCCAAACCGCCAATCCATCTCACTCTTCATTCTACCCTCACTCGTGAACAAGACCCCGAGATACTTGAAGTCCCTCGCTTGAGGCAGTTGGTGATTAATTCAGTAGATCTAATCAATCAATCAATCAATCAATCAATCGATCGTTGCAGCGCTAGTGTAAATCCAGCTGAAGTTTCAGTGAAACTATTTTTAATTGTGTGCAACAAGTAGTCTAAAAGCAATCCTATTTGGAGCAAGAGTGGCGAGCTTTGGCTTACAGCTCAGGTTTTAGTCAGTGCATAATCTCCATCACCAAGCAAACCTGACATGGCATATTTCTTATAGTCATAGCTAACATCAAACTTAAATGTCTTTCTACTGTGCATTTACAGCTCTCTGCTCCAGTTCTAGAGTTTTAGTTGATTTTTAGCCAGTGACAGAAACTGTGGAAAAGACAAATCCTCAAATTATTTTTGCACTTGTATCATTACTCAGAAAAGAAAATCAAATCTGATTGTACAGTTTTTTAGGGATTCTGTTACCTAGGATACCTAGGATTGCAGATTGCAACCAGCTAAAACATCTCCCACATGCCAAGCATTAACTCCTGCTTAGGATTCCTTCAGGGTTCATTGTTCGGGATGTTTTTACTGTTAGCTGAATTGTTCACAGTGATCTCTTCCTCTCCAAAACAAACAGACCAGGTGATTCAAACCTGCAAAAACACTGAATAAAGCAGTTCAATGTTAAAAATAAACATTTCTCCAATGCTGTTTGGCACATCGCAGTGGGCTGCTTGCCCAGCACCTGCTAGTGTGTCCTCACCTTTTTTCTCTGATTAATTAAGAACCAGACATTGAGGAGGTTTTAGGAGCTGAATTATCCACAGAGGTCTCTTCCTCTTCAAAACAAACAAATCAAGTGATTTAAAATGGTAAAAACACTGAATAAAGTAGTGTCATGTTTAAAAATCTGTGTTTTTCTGATGCTGCTAGTCACAGAGGGGCTGCTGACTCTTTCTAAGGTAACAAAAACACAACAATTCATATTTTCAGGTGATAATGCACTAAATAAACATGCTTTTTACATTATATTCTATTTCTGCTAATATATCCCCCTAAATCCTACACACTGGACCTTTAAACTAGGGTTCCAAAACATTAAGTTTTATCTAATGGATCCAGCAAAGTTGAGGCCCACAGATGAAAGTGTCATGTAAGCATACTCATCTGTCGTATGGTAACTGTTAAGCGGGATTTATACCTCTGCGTCGCATCAACGCTGTACCCTGCGCCGTACCCTACGCCGTATCCTGACATGCCAGAAATGCCATAAATGTAACACACATAGCCACGACGCAGACCTCCGCTCTGTTTTTGTTAGCCGAAACCATGTCCCTCAGTGGAAATGAAACTTTTATTGACTTTTATGTCACAAATAAGACACAAAAATTGTGACAATAAAGCCTCCACAAAATATCATTTTAAGTCTTGTGTGTGATTTATCCTGGCTTCATATGAGTAGAGGAAAAGTCTGCTAGCCTCTAGGCTAATTTATACAGTGTAAATTGCCATAGGCTTGTGCTAATAACGTTAGCATGTTGTATTTGTTTGGAAAACGTGTTTAGTATAAGACAGTTGTTTTGTTAGTGAACCTTGTGAGCTGTAATGGAGCTGAATTTAGTTAAGTTGCCTTTGTTAAATGTTGCAGTTGTTCCTGGCTTTATATTAGTAGAACAAAAGTCTGCTAGCCGCTAGGCTAATTTATACAACGTAAAATGCCATAGGCTTGTGCTAATAACGTTAGCCTGTTGTATTTGTGGGGAAAATGTGTCCAGATAAAGACAAGTGCTTTGTCTGTGAATGCTGCGAGTTATAGTGAAGCTGATTTGTCTCTATTAAGACATGTTTAATGTGTGTTTAATGTGTGTTTTGGATCAACTGAACTTAACAGTACTTCACAGAAACCCTGACGCTGATGCTGTTTTAGAGGTGTAACTGTAGACTGACACAGACACACCACAGCACAAGTATAAACACTCACAACGGCGTAGGCAAAGACTCTGCATAGAGCTGACACACAAGTATAAATCCAGCTTAAGCGGTACAAAGACAATTTGCAGTTGAACCTTGATAGTGCATCTGTAGAACTGCAACCGCTTTTTTGAGTCTTTTACATTCAGACAAACTTTCAGCTTTGTCTTGGTTTTTCGGTCAAACCATGAGTGGCGAAAGGCTGACTTCTTCTGTTTGTGGCTTTTACAAGGCGGTCCTTGATTTTAAATACGATGTGTTCAAGGTAAAGGATTTCAGTTTGCTAATTATCTGGGATTTTTGCCCATTCCTCTCCTGTGCGCTAAGGAGGACAGTTGCTTTGTCAAAACTGCATATTTAGTTGTCTTCAGCAACTGCCAGCAAATTTCTCCTTAAGCTTGAAGCCATAGAGTTTCTGTTCTGGCTTTGGTCCAGTCGTTTTTGCAAGCTAACAAAGGCCTGCTGTTTGATGAATGCAGAAATGTGTCTATGTGTCATAGTTGTTTCCTTTTTTACAGTTTTGAGGACAGTTACAGTATTTTACTCTGTGTGTGTTTGAGTGTGTGTGTAAGCTGCCGTGTACCTGCAGAAACGTATGCTACAGTATTAATAACTGCCCATCTGAACTCCCACGTGATCGCTGTCTTTTCCACCCACGGTGTAACCCTTGCCGTACTTATCTTTTATTCGTGCACACAGACACACATTCACTTTTCTTTCCCCTCCCTTCACTTATTTGAATGTCAGTCATCCAGGCCAGTCCTTCCCTCCCTCCCACCCTCACTCCCTTGGAGACCAGCAAGAATTGGGACTTTAATTAGCTACGATAATTAGTCTCACAAGCACACACTCGCGCACTCACACAGACCCCAAACTGTGCTGCATCACACCTTGTCGCCCCCTGTCAGAATCTATCAGAGTGTCTCCTCAGTAGTGTTTGATTGATGGAGACCATTATGAGCAGGGAGTAAATTACACCTGAAGCTGAATCAAGGATTTTTTCCTCACCAGGGAGCAGACAGACTCAAAAAGAAAGTTGCGATAACGCAACACTGTTGATGTATGAAGTTGTTGTGGTGTGGTGCTATTTTTCTCCACCAACCTCTGACTAAAATATCTGATTTTTATGCTACGAGATGCAGCCATTGAAAGTTTATGCTTTAGTTTCCATGGTGAAGTGTTATATCTCTTGTTTGTACGTACTTATACTTTCATCCTTGCGTTTATTTTGTTGTCACACGGCATTGAAAACATGGAAGGAAACAGGATTATTTCCCCCATTTTTATTCTGTTTAGGAAGTATTTTTCATTACACACAAGCATGGTCACGCTTTATTCCAGTAGAGTGTGTACTTCAGTATTGAAAGCATACACAGGCATGTCAGAGGCAGAGAAGGTGCCCTCTCTTGACACACAGACTGGCTCTGTATTTGATTTTCCTCCCAGTATCACTTTACTTTCCTGCAGAGAACAGTTGGACATTGTAGCTCAAAGTGCTGAGCAAGTCACATTTTTTGGCAAGTGTGACGAGCGCTGCACTTCTTTCCCTCTTTGCCCCACCAGGAGTTCACAAATGACCGACTCCCTTGGAATGACATAATGGTTTTGGACAGTGAGAAATTAGAGGCGCACACGAACGGACAAATAAAGGAGTGGGATGGAGATGCTCTCCTGTTTCTTAATGTCCAGCCATGTGTCTATGCACGCATACAGTAAAGTTTCCCATCACTTTAACTCATTTATCCAGGCATATGCTTGATGCTTTCCAAACAGACAGTCCGTTCTGTCGGGGACCTGAGCTGAAAGTGTCTTCAAAGCCATATTACATTGACTAAAAAAGTACTTTTACCTTGTTGACCATCTGAACAGCTGCTGTTCAGCGAAGTGAAATGAATGTTACTGCTGGCCAGTGTATCGATAGTATATTAATACTGTGATATGACATTAGATGTCTATTCACCCATCCATCCATTTTCGCGGGGCAGCAGGCTGAGCAAGGTGCTCCAGATGCCCCTCTCACCAGCAACACTTTCCAGCTCCTCCTGGGGGATCCTGAGACGTTTCTTGGCCAGATGTGATATGTAATCCCTCCAGTGTGTTCTGGGTCTGCCCCGGGGCCTCCCATCAGTGGGACTTGCTCGAACCACCTCTAAGGGGAGGCGCAGAGGAGGCATCCTGATCAGATGCCCGAACCACCTCAGCTGACCCCTTTTGATGTGAAGGAGCAGTGGCTCTACTCCAAGTTCCCTCCGGATGTCTGGGCTCCTCACCCTATCTCTAAGGCTGAGCCCAGCCACCCCACAGAGGAAACTCATTTTGGCCGCTTGTATCCGTGACCTCATTCTTTCAGTCACTACCCAGAGCTCATGACCATAGGTGAGGGTTGGGACGTAGATGGACCAGTAAATCAAAAGCTTTGCCTTCCAGCTCAGCTCCCTGCAGATGCTGTGCCAAACCGCCGATCCATCTCACAGTCCATTCTACCCTTACTTGTGAACGAGACCCCGAGATACTTGAACTCCCACGCTCGGTGCAGTTGCTTACTCCCAACCCGGGGTGTGATTAGATGTCGTCTTAGATTTTGGATGGTGTGATATAAGTGTTGCCCTTTCCTGGTTTTAAAGGCTGCATAACAGCAAAGTAGTTTTCTGAACTTACCAGACTGTTCCAGCTGTTAGAATATTTGCCTTTACCCACTTAGTCATTATATCCACATTAGTTATGATTATCTATCAAAAATCTCATCTCATTGTGTATATATTACTCTACAATACCCTATCGTTGTACTATCTAGGGCTGCACCTAAACGTCGGATAATCAAATTTTCAATTGGAGACCCCTCAGTTGACTGAGACTGCCTCAACTTTTTTGTGTTGTTTTTTTATGTCAGCCAGCACGCCCCCAGTTTGGAGAAGCATGGTGGAGTCTGACATAAAAGCTAAGCAATGTACTTCTGCGGATGGGGGTCAGCTACAAAACATATTTTAGCCACCTAAAAAAAAGGTCAGCCTATAAAAATCAAAATCAGTTTAAGTGTACACTGTATTGAGAGTATTTTCACTGCTTCATCTTTCTGTCAGACAGCAAATTCCAACAGGGAAGCTGTTAACTATATGCTCTCTCGTCAAAGCCACCAAACTTCATTGAGAAAAACAGTAATTTAAGCTCACTGTACTGAGGAGCTGATGGTCTACTGCTGCCTCAATCAGTTAGTTAATTTGTGTTATTGTGTGACTTGAATGAACCCAAACTAACCCTTTTAAACTCCAAAGGCACACTGGAACACAAACTAACTAACTGATGGAGGCAGCAGCTCCTGCGTCCAGGGATTTTAAATCAGTGTTTTTCTCAATGGAGTCTGGCTTTGAAGAGAGCAATGTAACAGCTCCAGTTTCTGGTCATAAATCACTGTCTGACATGAGGGTGAAGCAGTGAAAATACTCTCAGTAGCCCTTTTTAGATAGGAATTGTGCAAATTTGCAGGAAAGCCCAATCAGTCTTTTTTCAGCATTGGCAGTATAAAAAAAATTGGGGAGTGCAGCAAAATGCCACCTGCCTACTTTTGTTTATACAGAATGTGCCTTTTTCGGGGCAATGGGGGGCGTGAGCAAGTAACAAAACATGTAGCTCAGCGTGTGATGTAAACAGTGACGTGGGAGGGAAGCCGCGGCTGGTCAGGCAGCGATTCTCTCGTAAGTTGGCCCGTCCTTCACCGCCCCCCGTCATCTGACGGTTAATGGCCTCTTCGTTTGCGAGGACAAGGAGGGCGCNAGCAAGTAACAAAACATGTAGCTCAGCGTGTGACGTAAACAGTGACATGGGAGGGAAGCCACGGCTAGTCAGGCAACGATTCTCTCGTAAGTCGGCCCATCCTTCACCGTCCCCGTCATCTGATGGTTAATGGCCTCTTCATTTGCGAGGACAAGGAGGGCGCGCAATTCCTTGTCTCCCCAGTTGCTCATCTTTACAGTGTCTGTCAGGTTTGNAACGATGTGTAGGTAGACACACTCGGGGTGGGGGCTGAGCGAAAAAAAAAGCCCAAAAAAGTTAATAACTTAAAAATTATGGTGAAAGGGTAGTTTCCTGCAACCCTACAATTAAGATAAAAATATTCACAAACGAAAAAGCACTTCTGGATGCTGATAAGTAGTGTTTAACTTTTGATTTAACATAAAAAATTAAAACCCTCGGCGCGCACTGCAGCGCAAGCAGACAGATGCGCGACTCAGAGCAGCATGTGTCACTGACACCAGACTCAGAGCACAGTGGACCGGTGGAAAATGTCCCCATCAGCATATTATTTATATCAGTAAAATCTATTTTATCATTATTTTGAGTCACATTGTTGAAAGAATTTAGTCGTCTGTGTTCAAGCAGGATAATAGGTCTCCATTCATTGCACGTCGGGCTTTCTGTTTCCTTGTCGGAGATGTTTTCTTTTTTAATAACCAACCAAAAACAATCAATCAATTAAAAACAACTGGAAACTGGAACATGAAATCTTATATGCCTAACAGATATTGCTTCTCGTTCTTTGAGTTTACATATGGCTAAAGGGGAAAAAAAACAACCGTAAACAGACCGCTAACGACAGCTTGAAGTGGCGATGAGGTCTTAAGGTTTTTTTGGAAGGTCTTAAAAAAGTCTTAAAAAGGTATTGAAATTAAATCTGGAAAAAAATCTGGCAGTGTAAAAGGGGCGAAAATGGTATACACTTAAACTGATTTTTTTTAGGTGCATGAAATAAGTTCTGTAGCTGACCCGTCCACAGCAGTAGATTGACTGGGGGCATGCCATCTGACATCCACTGCAGGTAGTACACTGGCTGTGGATAAGTACCTCACACAGCCCCACTTAAAAAAATCTGAACTATCCCTTTAAACCAAGAAACATCCAAGAAGTGAAAGATCAGGATGTCTATGCAGTCAATACAAAGTCTCAGCCTCTGGTGTTGAGTGTAGCATCATAAACTGTGTGCATGTCGTGTTTTTGTAAAGATTTGTGTGTAAGGCGTGTGTGCGTGTGTTTGTGAGGAAGCATGCACATATTATCTCTCTCATTCTCTCTCTCTCTCTCTCAGTCCGCCCACTAACTAGACACTGTGTGGGTGTGGATCCTGCAGGCTGCCTGTCTCTGTGCGCCTGCTGTTAGTCACATATTGTGCACATTACACTGTCATTGCACCAAGGCTGCATACACACACATTTAAATGTACACACACAATAGAGTGAGTGAGGTAGGTGCTCGTATCTCTCATGCAGTGATGTGTTTTGCTTTTAGTGATGGAAAAATAGCCTGGCATCAGCCCACCAGTCTTCTATGATTCAGTCTCATCCTATACATAAGTGTTCCATTTCTTTCATGTATTATCTCTCTTTGCCCTTCAAAAGCGTCTTCTCTTTCATAATCTGTCACCTCTTTTTTTTTTTTTTTGGGTCTCCTCTCCTCTCCTCTCCTCTCCTCTCCTCTCCTCTCCTCTCCTCTCCTCTCCTCTGTCGGTGTTGTTGTGATTTTGTGTCTGGCAGGTTCTTCTGTGGCTGCTCTTGTCTCTCATCATGTTTAAAAAAGCAAAACGAAACGTTTTTGTCTCCTCCACCCGCATTCACCCACCCGTCCCTCCCCTTTCAACATCTCTATATGCATCAATCGCCCTCTCCTCCTCCTCCTCCTCCTCTCTCCTCTCATTTCTTCTGACATCTGTGTCACATGGCCTCCTCTAATCTAACCTGCCATTCTCTCATATTTAATTTTATCTCATTCATCTTGCATTGGCCCTGCCCGTCACTCTGTTCACCTGGCATCCTCTTTCTTCTCCGTCACCCCTCTCCCTTCCATTTCTCCACCTTCATCCCTCTCTGTGCATCCCCATGGTCTATCCATCTTCATCCCTCCTCCCCCCCTTCCTCCACCTCCACCCCCACTGTCCCTCCTCTCTCTGTTTTGTCTTCACAGTCACTGTATCCATCAGATTCTAGAAAGTGTCCATCACATTCACCAACATGACATAGTGCACAGGGACCTGAAGGTTAGTATATGTAGAGGAGCATCTGCATCCCTGCTTCCTTTCCCTCCTCCGTCCCTTTCCTCCTTCCTCCCTTCCTCCCTCCTCCTCCGTCTCGTCTCTTCGTGTCGTCAGTTGCTGTTCTAATGTCCGCCTGTCCGACTTGTCTCTCGGTATGCTCTCATGTTTCCTTCTTGCTTTTTTATTATATGGTATTTTATTTTTTAACTGGAGGACCCTGGCCTGCCTCACCCACCCTCCCCGCTCCACTTGCCCCCCCACCCCCCCACCCCACCCGTTCTCTTTACAATCATTTGACAAACATTATAAAACTCCTGTTGCACTGACCGACAACCAGATCAATCAATCAACGAGCCTTTATAAACACATAAACAAACACATAAACAAACCTTCTACAAGTGCAATAAATATCCAGTGTTTACACATACAACCATCAGTCTCTCCCACGAGGCGAGTTAAAAGAAGCCACAGTCACATTTACATTGATTTTTTTCTTCCCCCCCCGTCCTCCCTTTCCTCTGGCTTTGAGTCGTTTAGTTTATTGTATTGATCCAAGTAGTTTCAAGCCAGCCTCATTCAACATCAAGTGCATCTCTGTGGTGTTTAGAGATCTTGGTTCATGTGTCATGATATTCTTTCAAGCGTCTCCTGAGCTGATGCTTTTATCTTCTGTCTTGAATTATACCTCAGAATAGTCTCAAGTTAAACCAACAATGTCATCATAAACCCTCAGGAAGGTTTCAGGGGATGATGTCTTCTCTCTGCACATTGGCTACTCTTACTTTTAAGCTAATCCCAACAGTGCTGCGCCCTTCAAAATATCCTCAACCTAGATTTATAGAAGTTAAACCCTCCCATGCACACTCAGTTTACACACATTTTTAAATTCTTACATGTGATTTCATCAAACTCAGTGAGTAGCATTGTCACACTGTTGTAATCAATGAGTACTGACTGCTACAGCAAAAGGAAACATAAACTGATGCTGTTTTCTGAAAAACTGCTGCCTCATGATGATCACCAGCCGGGGATCATAATTAAACCGTCATTTTGATTGTCTCTGCAGCCCTTATTTGATTAGTTCTTTATTAGTATATTATGTGAAAGGTAATTTGTGCTCACACAGTATCTGTAACTACCACAACAAGAAATTTTACAGTGGCTTACTGAAGGCTTGAAGGAAATGGCCACTTTAGAATGAAAATACAGACAGTAGTTAGGCCAGTCGCGATATGCGGTAAGTCGGTTAATTGTTCCTAAACCAAATGCCATGCCCCTGTGTGGGAGTGTTTTGGATTTAAACCAAATGACAGAGGGGAGCCCAGTAATTTGGATGAGCCGGTGTGCCGGGTTTGTTCTAAAACCATCTCAACAAAAAGAGCGAATACGACCAACTTAACTGCACACCTGAGAGTGAGAGACTGACAGTCTATTTTTTTGTATTTATTTATTTATTTCGATATTTTTATGTGTAATTTCGGATATTTAAATTTTCTTTTTTGCATTCCTAAATATTCTTGTTAAATAAATGTTTATTTCTCTTTAAAAGGGTGTACTTGCATCAATATGCCTTTATTATCATTATATAAGTTTAAAAAATGGTCTAAAAACAGCAAAATTACAACAATAATAAAAATGGTCTTAAAAGCACAATATTACGCAATGTTATCGCTTATCGCAATAATTTCTGACGCAATTAATTGCCCAGCATAATTTGTTATCATGACAGGCCTAACAAAACTTACTGACCCTCATGCCGACAAGAAGTCCAGTGTAGTTTTTTTAATCCACAAAACTCGTTCGGGGCATCGGAGGATAACAGCTAGCCGGAATAACAGCTACACTTGTCTTGAAGTGCACGGATCTCACATTTTGAAAATGTAATAAAACGCTGTTAATATATTTCAAAAACTTCAGAACGGCTCGTCCGTCATAATCCAAGTGCTTTGAAGCCGCGGCATGCAAAATTGACTTGAAAAGACGTAATTTACTCCACTTTTATAGCATCATTTCTCACCGTGGTCAGTTAGTCTGCCCTGCAGGAGTGCTGTTTACATGGCAACTCGCGCGAGACTCGAGAACTTGCACCACCACTAGCCATCAGCTAGTCTTGCGTGAGGCTAACTGACCACAGTGAGAAAAGATGCTATAAAAGTGGAGTAAAGTCAAGGTCAATTTTGCATGCCGCGGCTTCAGGGCACTTGGATTACGACGGAAGAGCCGTTGTGATGTTTTTGAAATGCATTAGCGGAGTTTTATTACATTTTCAAAATGTAGGTTATTCTGGCTAGCTGTTATCCTCCGATACCCCGAACGAGTTTTGTGGATTAAAAAACTACACTGACTTCTTGTCGGCATGAGGGTCAGTAAGTACTGTCTGTATTTTCATTCTAAAGTGGCCATTTCCTTCAACACCTTTGTGCCACTCTTATGTATGTAAGAAACAAAAACTAATAAAAGATGTTTTTAGTGTGTCAAAGTACAATTTTATTGTTTGCTTTATAAATAGTCGGTGTCTAGTCATAGTTAGGGGAATGCTGGGAAAGCGTGGTTTTTAAACTTACCCCAATATCAGTACCATACAGCTGTTTACATGATAGACTAGCATGTTTTAGTGAATTTCATGCACGTTTTCGAGACAGTATATCTGCGCTAACGTTGCTCAAGGCCATGTGTGCTATGTTTCGACCATGTGCTATGATGTTATCAAGCAGGGATTTAAAACCTCATGAACTACAGGTCCTTGGAGGCTAGATTTTTACTTGTAGCTGAACAATTTCATACTGTCTGGATAAAGTGTTAGATCAGTTTTTGTTAAACCAGAAACAGCGCTGAATTTGTCATCTCCAACCTCACCAGACTCCATTTAAATAAGCAGTATCTTTAGCATGAATACAGCCAACACATTTTCACTTCTCAGTGGCTGAATTAAGGGTTTATTTCAACAAAACCAATTGGAAGATGAACCAGGATAGTTACTGTGAGTTTTATTTTGTCATCTTTGAATGAGATGTGTTTTATGATGATAAAGTTACTCTTTATTTAAATGGAGTCTGGTGGGTTTCACAGTAACAATTTTGGAGCTGTTTCTGGTGAAACTAAAAGGATCGTACTCTTTAAGAAAAAGGTCTGTCTCTGTAAAGATCCAATAATCTTGTCAAACCCTTCGAGCCTATCAGTGGCAAAAACAAGCTCTTTAAGTGGACGTAATTTGAAGGTGGGAACATTCCCTCAGTGCAGTGGTTCCCAACTGGTCCAGCCACAGGGTCCAGATTTCACCTTACCCATTAATTCATGGTCCACACAGTTTAACACATTCAGCGTCATACTGGCATTTTTCCCATGTCGTCGAGCTAGTTTGGTGTCTCTGTCAAGTACCAATCTGTTGGTCTTTCCTTCACAGCAGGAAACAGCACGTCAGAGTAAAAGCTTTGTGCCAGAAAGTCACTATACTTAAAAATAAAGTGTGTTTTTCACAAATTTGACATGTTTATGAATGGACCCACAATCCACTTTTGGAGCGCGACCCACCGGTTGGGAATCACTGCCTTACTAATTTCTAAAACTTAGACACCAAAACATGAAAATAGTGTCCAAGTTGAAAAATAACCTGTGAAGCCCTCCGAGGCAAAATGTGATTTGTGATATTGGGCGTTCTAAGTAAAATTGAATTGGACTGAATTTGTTTTCCCCCTCTGCGTTAAAAGATGTGATGTTTCAGGAGCTTTCCCATAAATACTGACTGTATCTATCACCAAAATCACAATATAATATTGTATTATAATGTTTCTATGGTTCCAATTAGCAGCCATATTGATATTGGTGGAGTTAGAGTAGCAGCTGTGGTGGTATGAGAAGTTGCTGTTACTGTGGATACATATATTTAGATCCTTAATGGCGTTTCTTCATTAGATAATACTGAAAATACAGATTTTTTTTTTTTACTTCAAGCCATGCATTTATAGCAGTTCCTTTTATTTACAGTGTACTTTTCATTTGCAGTTTATCTCAAATGCTACAGACTTTAAGATGTAGCAATACAGTTATTTATTAGTTCACAGAAAATGGCGTGCTCAAAAACCAGGATAAGCGTGTATTTTACTGTCATCTGCACCATTAGATTTCTCCAGAACAAGAGTGAAAACGAGAATTATTTTAATTCCTGTTTGCTGCTGTGATCTGTGGATCTAGTTATCCAGTCCCTCTTTGAAGACTACCGTGAAGTGGGGTACAGATTACATACGTACACAGAAGCACAGCTCGTATACAACGTGTGCACAAAGCCCGCTTTTTATAGACGGTGTTGTTAAAGCAAAGGATGAGCAGGAACACCACAGGATGGATCTTAAAATACAGCAAATATTGGGTGTGATATCCACGGCATGACCACCCTTAACTGCTAACTAACACAGGAACGTTTAGGATGAACTCCTTCCATCAGACACAAACGCACACATGCAGAGGATTCTCACCCTGCGGGTTACAGAGCTCAACAGCTGACAAAGTGGGGGGAGGGTGGACACACACACACACACACGCTGAACTGCATGCAATGAGTGTGCAAGAGAACACGCACGCATTCATAGATGGAAGTCGCTGTAGCCTCGACAGCACATTTACAGACACATGCAGCCACATGCTCGTGCTGGCTTTTAGAGACCACTCTGCACACACGCCCAGCTCTTAGTATTTGGGCTGTAGATGTGACCTGGCTAGTATTTATTCATTGGGAGACCTTTAGAAACAAGACACAGGATTCTAATTTATAGCCCTGAACTTTACAGCCATGCCAGTCCATCTTTCTCTCTCCTACTCTCTCTCTCTGTTTGTGTCTCACTTTCTGTCTCTCCCTCTC
Source organism: Epinephelus moara (assembly GCF_006386435.1). NCBI lineage: Eukaryota > Metazoa > Chordata > Actinopteri > Perciformes > Serranidae > Epinephelus > Epinephelus moara. Next base: position 37,593,929 of record NC_065513.1, on the reverse strand, counting down.
TCTCGTTTCTCTCATGTTCTAATATTTCACGGACCCCTCCTTTATTGCACCTATTACTGTAAATCAGCCTTCGAGGTCCTGTGCGTTTGTAGGATTAAGACTGCCCCCTTTTTACGGCTCAGTTTCTGAGCTTAATTGTTAGGCTACAAGTTTACTGATGATATGATAGCAAGAAATCTTGAGATAATTTAAAGGTGCAGATTTCTTGTCTCAGCTGCATTCATCCAAATCTTCATAGAAATACAGTATGTATGTGGTGTACAGTGCAAAACATCCAGAACTACATAAAATATTAACATAGTACTCACACAAATCCAGACGGCAGGATGGATTGGCTTTTCTATACGATGCAAGTGATATCAAGAAGACCATGTAAATAACGCAAACTCCGAGGCCACACACAAGAAGTAATCCATTCTATTTACATTGTATCTACACACACACACACACACACACACACACACACACACACAGGGATTCTCCTTTATCTGTCCTCGCAGTTTTCAAACACAGAGGTCGGCAAGCTGCTGTTTTGCCATCTGGCAATTAGACTAAGCAGTTTTCCATATTCAAATGATTTTCTGTCTGTGACATCACAATTCACAGCTGTTCAAACCGAGTGTTTGAACTCGAGTGTCTGAAACTAAAGAAAACAACAACATATGAGTATTTAAGTATTTAATAATTATTAATTTCTGGTGACACATTCACAGTTAAGAGCTGACGTTAGTTTTATGACTGTAGGACCTTGACTTTTGTGAAACATTGCTAAACAGCAAAGGTGTTTTTTGCCATAAGGTGCAATTTAATGACTGAGCATAATTTTTAAAGGCACAAACACTATAATAATTTGTGTTACAGTACTCAATACACATTTATCTGGAAGAACTATGGCACATTTATTGCCTGTGTTACCCATGAAGTAGGGCTGCCCCCGACTAAGAATTTTCCTAGTTGACCAAAAGTCATCATTTAGTCATTAGTCAACTAGTCGCCTGCATTTTTACGATATTGATTTGATTGTTAAATGATATATTTTGGGCGGGGCAACACAATGGTTTGAGTTGAAGGTGTGAGAAAGAATGGTATCAGTAACATTGTTAACACTGTGCTACATTACAGAGAAATACAAAACTGTACTAATGAACCTTCATTAATATNACTGCTGAGCGTGGACACTTCCTGTGTCTGTCCTTTCAAATTAAATTCCCACATGGTCCAGTCATATAGGTTTAGATTTATTTTGACAAGGCGCAGCTCCTAATAGAGTTCCACGTTTGTTTTATTTCTTTTTTCTGTGAGTACACAACCAATAAAATCTTGCCAACTATTGATCTTTCTGGTCGAGTATTAGGGGGCAGCCCTACCATTAAGTGAGTTTAAAAAACCCTCAATATTCTATCTTAACATCAAGTTGTCAAATTAAGCTGCTGAAATTACTTGGTAAATTTTTAGTGTATCTACTTCTCCTCATCAAGACAGTCACTCAGTGATTTGTCATTTCACACAATATCTTATTTCAACTGTATTTAAACTGCAGAATTCCCTTTAATATATGAATATGAATTAAACATTATTTCCAAAAGTGTAGGTGGAAAGAGCAGTAGTGCAGTAAGAGCAAGAGAGCATCATTTTCCATTATCCAAAAGCTTCCCTTAAGCTGCACTCAGACCGAAAACAGGCCTGCGTTCAAAACACGTGAGGGGCTGCGTTGGTGGAAGCGTGCTGTTTGTGGCACAGGTGAGACGATGAAATATGATCCAGGTCGTCAACTTTGAGTAATTAATCCACGGGTTTAAAGGCTTATCAGACACCAAAACTCTGCACAGCAGTTTATAATAGGATTTTACTGCTTTGGAAAGTTATTATGTGTCAGTCATTTTATCTTTGAGTGCGATGCTCAGCAGTTAAACAGTAGAAATACACCATTTATGTTACAAAGTATTTTACCTATTTTTAGCCTGCGCCTCATCAGCACCTGGCCTCATTAAAGTGAATCACAGGGCTGCATTTCTTCACGCAGTACTGTGGTCTGTCTGAATGTGGCCTTATTCAAAATCCTACATGTTATGTGGCTACTTTGAATCGTCTGTTTGGGCCTCCAATAGGAAGAAATCCGCCTCGTCCAAAATGGATTTTATCTGGTATGATTCTGAAGCTTTCTCTTTGATTCCTAAAGGACATTAATTATTGACACATAGTCTGTTGTAGATGTTATATTTGTTGACATCATGTCATATGTTGTGCATTTGGAATTAAAATGTTAAACACAACAGAAATGTTAGTGTCACAACCCACAGCTGTTTGTAAACAGTCATGGGGTGGACTTTTTAATAATTCAAAACAACAAAAGCACAAACCTCACTCTGAACTTTGATGACCTCTGACTTTGTCAGTGCACAGGAAGCGCACATGCACGCTCAGGCTTTTATCCACACACAATGCCACATCCCCAACAGCCCAGGTGCTTGTGCTCATGTGTGTGTTCATGCATCAGTCCACACCTCCCACAGCTGGACCCAGGCAAAGTACATGTCCCCTCGCACACATGTACACGTTGTCTGTCTCATTACATATATACTGTATACATATATTTATATATCCGCCTTCCCTGCTCAGATACAGTACATCATCTGGTTTCTGCATAGACTCAAATCACAATCATCCCTCAGCGTCTCTCACACTGTTTTTGAGATTTGCCTTTTTATTTTTAGTGTCCGGTAGCGCACTGACATCAGAACGACAGCACTTGTCGGCAGAGGCCAGCTAGGCTGGCAGTAGACGTGGCATTGATCCCAGACACATCTTTTAAATGTATTAATTGCACAATGACTCACTCCTTCCCTTACCTCCTTCATCAACGCCTTCCGTGCCCCCCTCCTCCCAATGGCCAGCCACATTCTCACACCCTCTTTCATCACCAGAGGTCTGCTGACTAAAACACGGAGGGAGGTGGGGTATCTAGAATCCAGCTGCAGCCAACTGTAAAATGTCTTTCCTAGATGAGCGTGTCCATGGATACATTCATCTACGAAGAATAGAGTGTCTAAGACCGAGATCATAGAGAATAATATCCACTGGTTAGTTGCAGGATAGATTGTCTCAGAGGACTCTTCTGTTGCAGTGCACCCACAGCTACGCCCCTTTCATGCCAACCAACTGGAACCCAGAGCTACAGCCAACTTCCAAAAACCTCACTCATTAAGGCTGCTGTTGACATGTGCTGCTCTATAGGGTGTTAGATCCAGCAGGAAATGGAGCGAGCCAGCATACAGCTAATGTTTGTGGTACAGCCATGTATTGTGAGGCACATCAGAGAAAATGTTTGTGACCTATGAAATTCATATTGCAGTATGCCTTCATTTGGGCCGCAGTGTTTAGCTAACGTAGCCTATCCGAGCTGTTAAAGTGGCTCCATTTGCATAACCCAGGGTGCGCTTAGCTGTGGGTCAGCCGAAGCCAATAAACGGTGAGAGTGTGACGGCTGGCAACAGAAGAGCCCTTTCAACCCATGTTGTACCCCTTAATCCCCTCCCACTCCTCCATCACACCTCCCCCCACCTTCCCTCCCCACACCCCTGGCCTGTGCACGGGATTGTAGCGCCGCTCAGACTAACATGCGCCCCCCCCCCACCCCCCTCCCTTGGTGTTTGCATGCAGTCATTGCATCCAGCAGATCCTGGAGGCGGTGCTTCACTGCCATCAAATGGGCGTGGTGCACCGGGACCTGAAGGTGAGTGATGGGGATCATCTTGCTGTCCCTTTAGAGTGTGCTTAAATATTTGTGTAAGTGGGGGGGTTGTTGGTGTGGGTGTGTTTTATGTGTCGTCTGTGCAAGTCTGATAAGTAGATGAGAATCTGTAATGTCTGTGGACATAATGTCACTTGCAAAGCCTCAGGACTTAGAGAAGGTTTTGAATCATCATATTCTGATACATAAACAGTTGCTGTCGTCTCCTTATGCCTGCACAATAGTTAGAGATAGGCCAAAGATCCTTTCCCCAGAGACAGAACAGTCCCTACGGCCTCGTGGCCATCACCTCAAGACTGTCAAATACCACCTCCGACCTTTCTCTGGCTCTGCCCTGCCATACACATCCTCCAGCTCTGTGTAGTCACCTTCCTTTCCTGTTGTGTAAACACCACTTCCCAAGGTCTGTGGAGACTTAAAGCATGCAACGCTGGTCATGCTGGCTGACCAGTGCCGCTGCTCTGTAACCTTTTTGGAACAGGACCTTGTCATTGCACAACTAGCCCATTCCTTATGTCTACGGATCCACATAAGATGGCCCAGGAGGATACTTAATCTGACCTCTGGTTCATTTACTAGTCAGAGAAATATGTTAACTATTGATTATGAGACACCCCGTGTGGTTTAGATTGCCTGTATAGATGTGTTAATTACCCTCAGTGCTTCAAATGTGGCAGCTCATTTTCTGTAAGCTGCCATCAATTGTCTTGTGATGTTGTGACATTTATTTATATTGGCTAGCTGGCTGGTAGCGCAGTCTTTTTTTAGGCTTGGACACAGAGACAGTCGCTACTTTTGAACTTGTACCAACTTTCTTAGAACTGTTGTATTGCTTAATAGAAGTATTTTGTAGATGTCTATACACATGCCATATGGTTCAGTGAAGTTATGCTCTTAAAGGGGTAGTTCACATTTCTTGAAGTGGAGTTGTGTGAGGTACTTGATCATAGTCAGTGTTTTACATACAGTAGATGGCGGTCTGGAGAAGCAGGCAGGAGTAATGCCCCAGAAGCTAAGCAGTGTATCGCTGTGGACGAGGGCAGCAGCAAAACGTATTTTTGCCACCAAGTGTTGGCTATATTTAGAACATTTTAACCACTCTATGTTGCCGTCAGACATTTCTGACAGGAAACTGAAGCCATTTTATCCATCTGTGCTCTCTTTGAAGCCACCAAACTCCATTGACAAATACAGTGATTTCATCTTGCATAACATGAAGCTCGAGAAGTTAGTATACCTGTGTTATTGTGTGACTTTGGTGACTTCAAATTAAAACACCAATATAGGTAACACAATGACTATGGATAGGCACCTCATTAAACCCTGCTTTAAAAATCCGAACTATCCCTTTAAGGATTTTGCTGAGCTTGGAATGCATTTTCAGTGAGATCGTACAACAAGCTGCCGCCTTGTTTAATGTGATTGCTGACTGTGAACTACCTAACAACTAAACTGAAGTTTCGCTTAGGTCTGTAGCTTTTTAAATTTGGCATAATGCTGTGCTTGTGTAAAAGTTAAAGCAGCTCCTCAAACACGACGAGCTGTGTGGGAATCAGCGTCTAAACAGACAGAAATCAAACCGCTTTCAGTCCTCTCGCTGTCATGTCTCGTACCTGGTCGTCTTTTTTTGTACGTGCATGCTTGTTTGTCACATCTTGTTTTGCATGATGCACTTTGTCGAGCAGACCTCCTCTATGCAAATGTCAGTCCCGGCATTCCAGCTAAGGCGTGTTGTGTTTATCAGAACTGTTGTGGCCATTTCTTTATTTAGCCGACACGCCTATCTGGTTTCACACCCAAGCATCGGGGAGCATTTCATGCAATAGGTCATAGTGTGATGACTGAGGACAGCTTGGTGACAAGATCCCTCAAATTAGGAATTGGGTTATGCCAAATGAGATGACAACACAGCAAACAAGTGTGTGTGTGCCAGTCCTGTATTGTTGAGACTGTGCAGCAAATATTCTAACGTTTTTTGTTTTTTCTTCTTCTCAGAAATCAAAAGTATATTGCCTCTCAGGTTATATGTCAATCTTGAAGGCAGTATTTTCAGCCTTTAGACACATGTAATGCACGTAATGAAAATTGCATGAATAGATAGCAAGGATAAGTTAAAACGATACTTTAATTAGGGCTGGAAATCAAAGTGAAACGTGTCTGTAACACAGACATAGTTATGTATTTTACAATCAAAGTTAAATCAAACATTTTCCTACTTTAGACTATGTCATGCCACCAGATTTGAGACAAGGTATTAGATGAAGGATTGGTAGATAAAGACAGAGTTTTACTTTAAGGTATTTCTTTCAGGTGTCTGGTTGGTATTAGTATAAAAAAATCAAACTTTACCTTGCCCTGACTTTATGAATTACTTAATTCCTTTAAGTTATGGTAAAATGAGTGCGAGCCAGTTTCTCTTCCCATACTACAGTCTGCTTGAATCCTCTTAAATGAGGTCTACATCCCTGCCACTTTCTCTGAAAGAATTAGTGAGGAATCCCTCAGCAGCTCCAGAAGAAAGAAAGATGGGAATCATTTTATATGAAACACCCACTCGTGAACTGCTCTCGATTACAGCTTTCTGTTGTCCACGTACCCTCCCTCTCAAACTAGTTGCTAGTTATCCCTGTGCTCAGCTGTGTGCATGTCTAAGTGTATGTGTGTGTGTGCCAAAGAGATGGAGAGGGAAGGAGCGCTTCCATCAAAAGCGGTGGTGACTGCTGCTGTTCTGTCTGAACATGTGGCCTGGATGTTTATGCACCTTTTCGATAGAAGCGCATGCTTCATCAGAATTTCCACCCACATCCGTTTTCACGGATTATCTTCCTGCTGCAGTGTTGGCAAGTTCTAACTCTCCTCGTTTACAAAAGAGTAAAGCCTAACCAAGTGGTAGAGCTGTGAGAATATGATGACACGAAGTAGGCACAGCGCCTCAGGATTACTGCTGCGCTCACTCACGGTCTCTCTCTCTTGCTCATTTCCTTTTCTTTTACTTATGGGGCTCAAAGGCTATAAAAGCACACTTTTAAGTATCTGCGCTTTAAATACACAGTATTCCTGCGCCTCTAAACAAATTAGCTGAGGGGAGAGAGCGGAGGGAGGAAGGCAGAGGGTGCAAAGACACACGCTGCTGCAGTGCAGGGGAGGCAGTGACAGAAATGCAACCTAAATATAATGTCCTCATTCTCGCCATGCTGTAAGTTTGCACTTGTGGTGCTGCTCGCTGAGGTACATTTCAGGAAACAACTACACAAGCTAATTGGAAGAGAATGAAGGCTTTGGAACTTTAGTCCCGCGTACAACTAACAGCGTTACTGCTGACATTGTTATATTTAACCAAAACAGTAGCAGAATTACCAGAGTGCACCTGACCCTAATACAAGCAGCTCCAGAGAGGCAGGAATAGTTTTACTGGTAGGTTCAAACCTTAAATGGGCAGAGCCAAAGAACTGAACTTATTTGTTTCGATGTAATGTTAGACGAGAGTTCAGTGAAGGAGGTTAGAGTAGTGTCATGCAAAGCGTAGCGCTCTTGCCATCAACAATGCAATCTTGCCATGCGAAGATCTTCTGGTTACCTTGTTAGCCTAGCTGACCTCCTGAACTCTAAGTAGTCACATTAGCTTATACTTGTGCAATGTGTTTGTTACCCTGTTAGCTAGCTTGGTGACATCACGAGCACCCTGGACATCAGTTAATTAAAAGAAAAAGTTTGCATTTTGTATTAATATTTCCCACCAGAGTGCTTTATTTGTCATTCAAGATTGCCAGTTGCTCTCACAGAGGCAACGATTAAGTGAGAGCTGAGAGAGATGTAGAGAGACAAAATGAGAGAGCAGGGGGCCAGTGGGGATAGCAGCCCATTATTAGAGCCCTCTTCTGACAGAGAATAATGAGGCTGACTGCATTATCTGGGCCACAGCGATGGAGCCTATAGACCACAGCGCACCACATGAGGCTAACACAAAAAAGCACTGCAGACTGACGAGGTTCCGTGAACACATGAAGCTATACAGTACAGTAAAAGTTAGTCCACAGAGTTATTGAACTCACTTTTATTGTATAGCTTTTGTGTGTCCGCACAAGTGATCCAAATGACATCTATGTCTGTGTGTACCTGTGTTTTGTGTGAGTGTGAGTACAGTGTTAAGAATGTTCTTTGTGAACCCAGTTAAAAACTGCATGCATAGCTATCTACCTCCAGCTCCTCCCCCACTAGGACACTGTATGTTATGTACCTCCATCCTTCATTACAAACTGTTTGATAACCTTATTTCTCTCCTTTCCCCGACTGTAGCCAGAGAACCTGCTCCTAGCAAGCAAATGTAAGAATGCCGCAGTGAAGCTGGCCGACTTTGGCCTGGCCATCGAGGTGCAGGGGGATCAGCAGGCCTGGTTTGGTAGGTGCATGAGTTAATCATGTCTGTACTTATTATATACATATCTAAACCTATGACGGGTTTCATTCATCGGGTTTGTTAAACGCTTGAGAAAGGAATAAAGACCTAAGGATAAAAAAAGAGAGTAATGTAGTGACTTAGGAGGGTCCACCCGACAGAAAGAGAGTGACTGAAGTTATTAGAAAATATTCTATACGTAGATAAAACTATATATGATATATAAAAGGCTCAGAAAAGATGTATGCCCCAGATTATGTAAGCATAAACCGACGACACATAGGTAGGCTAATGGGCCTTTTCCACGCAGAGTAAAGCCATGTTGCGCTGATTTGCGTTTCGTTATCCGTTAAGATGTGCCACGCCTCGCTGAGCTGTAGCAGAGATGGACCTTCTCAAAAGTAGGTCCTAAAGCCAGGCCGCCCACCCTCAAGTGGTTAGCTGTGACGTCTCGTTGACCCCAGCAAACACACAACGACAACCGCTTCTCCCCCTCAAACAAGCGTGTGTGTTGCGAGACTCTCCTCACCTCTGTCTGCAGGTGTAGCTTCGAACTGAATCTCTGTGGTTTGGAGTTTAGTTTCTCTCATTTGTCCTGTTTTTACTTTAGATATCTGCTTTATTTTACTGTGTCATGTTCGCTATCCAACATGTTAGAAGTTGTGTCAAGTTGCTGCTCGAAAACTCAACATTTCCTTCTTTGCTGCTTCACAATGAAAGTTTATACATATCAAAATAACAGTGGACTTTTATTGTGAAGAATCTATAGGAAATTAAATGTTATTACTAAATTAGTGGAACTTGTTAGCGGCTTTTCTTCAATAAAGACAAGTCTAATAATTCAGCAGGGAGGAAAGTGAAAGCAGGAACAGCCACAGTGAGATGTTGATGAAGAGCTGCAGACAACAGGCTCTTACTGCACCTCTTCAAACAGCTCACCTCCAACAGGTAGACTTCTTTTACCTGCCCTGCTGTGTGATGGAAAAACACATGCAGCAAAAATAACAGGGGAGTTTAGGCGTGGATTAGCACTCTGCTTTTAAACGTCATCACCCAAGCGAAGCCATCATCAGCTAAAGACACACCTTCAAGACGGTAGCCCTGTTGTAATGGAAATGCAAATCCCTGCTGTGCTGGGCTGACGGCCCAAACCAAACCAAGCCAAGCTAGCCCATGACTGTCGAAAAAGAGCTACGTATAAGCCTGACCCCTACCTGGGCATTTATTTCAGAAGCCATTCTTACGTTATTTCCTATCAGGGATGTCAAACTCTGCATATAGAGGTCCAGAATAGTTTTTGTTAGTACATGGAGATTAAGTTTGAATGTCTCAGATAGCACTGTTGAGGCACACTTCCACATCTCACCTGGATCTCTTCTACAGACATCTGTACCCATCAACAGTGGAGTCTGTTGCTTCCCTCAAGAGATTTGCCAGTAAATCACAATCAACTGACCTTAAAGCCTCAAATCTGTCTTTAAGATCTCTAAGTCATAGCTTACGGAAGATTGACTTGCTTTCTATACAAGCTGATCCAAAGATAGCAGATACACAATCTGCTGCCGTGAGCTTATCAATCAATTGTGTATGTGTGTGTGTGTGTGTTTGTGTGTTTACTGCAGGATTTGCTGGCACACCGGGGTACCTGTCCCCTGAGGTACTGAGGAAGGAGGCATATGGTAAACCTGTGGACATCTGGGCCTGCGGTGAGTTGTACAGAGAGACACACAGTCACTCACACACTTCACACACATATGGCATTTCCTAGATAATTGTACACAAAAACACACACTGAAACACATTTTATAACAAATTGTGCACTTTCTGTGTGTCTGTGTGTCCATATGTGTTTTTGCGTGTGTCTCAGGGGTGATCCTCTACATCCTGCTGGTGGGTTACCCTCCTTTCTGGGACGAGGACCAGCACAAGCTGTACCAGCAGATCAAGGCTGGGGCTTACGATGTGAGTCTCCTCTCCTCTCCTCGTTTTTGCTCTCTTATGTCTCCCCTCCTGCTGTAATGCCCTCCCCTCTCCTCCCACTGCCCTCGTTCCTTTTTGGCAGCGGTTACGTAACTCAGTCACCTCATTCATATTTCAGGGGGTGCAAGAGAGGGAGCCTCACCTTAGATCACATTTAAGTCCATGCCAAATAGAGAGAGAGGCTGTCTGACTCTCTGGCAGAGATTCTGGGCTCATAGGACACAGACCTCGACATTTATGCCTAAACACAACAGGACCTGATGGGTTTAGAGTTCCTTGACAAAATGCTCGGGGCTGTGCTTGGACTGGCCTTCTGATATTGTTGGAAAACACACCCGCAGGAGGCCACAGTGGCTGTGATGTTGAAGGTAACAGACGGCATCCTGGGTCCATATCTGGCCTGTGACCTGTGTGTTGTTTGTTATTCTCTCCCTCTCTCTACGCTTGTGTTTACTGTAAAGCTATCCAACAAATAAATCAGCTTGTTTTTCACACATAATGCTGAATTCAATATGCAAGATATGAAAATCTCAAAGGAGAATTCAAGCTCATCAGACACTGACTACGTTTACATGGACAGAATATGCCAGTTTTTGCCCTTCCTACCCAAGGAGCACTAACTGAGGCATTACTTTACTTACTTGAGTAAGAGTAAAAGAGTATTTGGTGAAAAAACTACTCAAGTACTGAGTAACTGTTGAGTGACGTCTGATTTATTTGTAAAATAAGAACATGAACGTAATCAAGCAATCAAAAATAATAATCTGCAAATTCATGTATTTTAAATGATACCCCTTTAACTAAAACAAAAATAAATTAAATCTTTACAAACATAACATAAATCAAGGCACAAGAAACACAAATATATTCTTATATATACTGTACATACATATATATATATATATATATATATATAGAGTATTGGTGTTTTAAAACAATATAACTCAAGTAAAAGTAAAAAGTATTTTGCATTAAAACTACTCTGAAAAGTACAATTTATCCAAAAAGTTACTCAAGTAAATGTAACTGAGTAAATGTAACTAGTTACTACCCACCTCTGCACGCAATTGGATAGCACGATAGCCAATCAGAGCAAAAAACAAGGTGACGTATTCATTGCACTAAGCCCCATTTGTTTGCCGACCAGTGGGGCTAACTGATATATTATGCTTTTGCTGTATCCCGTCGGCAAAACAGCAAAAACGTCCTTCCTGGAAACGAAGGCTTCTAGGGCAGTCTTCTGTTCCTCTCTCAAGGAAAAAGATAAGTGTAGCTGGCTTAGCGTTTCTTCCAAAGCTAAATTGTATGGACGCGGTCCTTTGGCAGCTGCCATCTTGGCTGTTTACTTTTCAACTCCTACGGCGCAGCGCTGTCGTCATCATGTTACGCCCGATAGACTGATCTGATTGGTCCGATGGTGATTCACCGGGCTCTGCTCGTTGGGGCCAGATTCCCGTGCAGAGCAAATTCGAATTTGCTAGGGGTGGGTGAGTTTTCCACTGACAGCGGACTTGTTCGCCTGTTCAAACACAACTTCCCTCTTATTATTCTTCAACTACCTTCTTAAAACGCCTTTTACATATATGCAAATACCTGTTGGTGTCCAAGTCTTTCATTTTCTGACCAGAAATGTAGGATTTTCTCTTGAGCATTCATTTCTACATCAGCCTTACAAACTGTTGGCTAGTTAGCCGGTGTACAACGCACAGACTGAGGCAGACAAGAGGCAGTGTGTCGCAAGCTGCGGTAAAAACTCCAGTTGAGAAGCAAATTCCAAATGTGCTGTATACATGTCGAAAGAACGCCTAAAAGAATCAATTACTATCTTAAACATTTAAGTATGTGAAATGGAAAAAAACTGTGGAAGTGCTCATTGCAATTTCCCAATGCATTGTCTTCAGATTACGTCCAAAACTCAAAGATATTGACGTCCCGATGTGATCTGAAAGATTGGTATCGGGGGCAATCAAGCCATTCTAACTGACTGGGATCAGTTATATTGAGCTATATAGAGCCTGATCCAGTCCTTACGTCAGCTGTCTCACAGGGGTTTTTTCCATAAAGCTAGAATGCAGGAAGGCGGAGTGCAGCCGCCGTCAGCTCTCCAGCTTTCTGCTGTCTGTCTCCATGTGTGTACAGTAAGAGCAGGGACTGAGCCCCGCCCTCGGAAAAACGCCACACACCGTAAACAATTAATGGGGTATGAGACCATGTGAGCAAAAATGTAATGACTCAGATTGGGACTGGAACTGAATCGGGGCATTCCTGTATTTAATTTGCATTGATACGATGCAGAGTAAAGCAGCAAATTTTCACATTCAAGAAGCTGTAACTGCTAAACGTTTGACTGAAACAGTTAACCAATTATCAAATAATTGCTGATTAATTCTTTGTCAATCATTGAATCCATAAATCAACTAACAGTTTCGTCTCTACACAGAATTATAAGACATGTGAATCTATTTGCCCCAGTTTCCTTCCCCAGAGTGGGACACAGTCACCCCAGAGGCCAAAAACCTGATCAACCAGATGCTGACCATCAACCCAGCCAAGAGGATCACTGCTCAGGAGGCCCTCAAGCACCCATGGGTCTGCGTAAGTGTCCCCTGCTTTAGATAGATGGCAGTTGCTTTTCACACATCTTGTTACGCAACTACTCGATCAAACAAGAACAGAAACATTAATTAACTGATTTCTTCTTGTCTCTTTCTTCCTCCTCTCCCTTAACCTGCCTCTGTTTGTCCTCCTCTTCCTCTTCTTCTTCTTCCTTCTCCCAGCAACGGTCCACAGTGGCGTCTATGATGCACAGACAGGAGACCGTGGAGTGCCTGAAGAAATTCAATGCCAGGAGGAAACTCAAGGTGTGTTTGCATTCTCTCCCACATCTTCCTCTTTTGCTTCATTAAGCTCTCACACGGGATAAAATAACCCTTTACCTTAACCTTATTTTTCCAACCAAAGTATTGCCAAGCATGTTTTTTGCACTTTTCACTGTTGTTGTATGAAAAAGCAGCAAGAATTAAGATTTCGATTGATCCGGCATGTCTCTGGCTTTTTGCATTCAAGAAGAAATGCACACTGGCGAGGTCGGACTTCAGTTACATAGTAAACAACAAAAAAGATAAAATCATTAATTATAAAGTCAGCAAGCAACGCTGAAAATTCAGACAGGGAATCGATTAATTCAACATATCGACATAAAAATGTACCTGTCATTTTGATTGTTGTTCCACACTTAATCATTATAAAAGAAAATCAGCCAGAGGGCCTCGAAGTGCCGGAAACACCGCCGCACAAAAGTTTGGAATGTTTTTATTCTTTTCTTCGATAATTGCTATTTTAACATAAAAACAGTTGAATTCAGACACCAAATGTATAATTTACATGTGGAATAGTTTTGGCCCCGACAAAAGAATTTAGTTGATGTCCCCACTGTGTTGCTTGACAGGGGAGAACACGGTGTGAATTTTGATTTTGAATCTGTTTTCCAGTCCAGAAGAGTGTCAGTGACCCTCGATCATTAATGAATCACAGCAGTGCAACTGGGCTTTAAATATTTAGGGGAGGTTGTTCTTCTTAGGGCCCTCTGTAGTCCACACGGTGGTTACATGAAAAAGGTTTAAACTGTGATTTGTCAGTCCATAGTCTATTCAGCTGATATTCCAACAGTGCTAACCTGAGACTAACATCTTGTTTCTGTTGTAAAGTTTGAAGAATACACTCACCAGCCACTTTATTAGGAACACCTGTTCAGCTAATCAGCCAATCACGTGGCAGCAACTCAATGCATTTAGGCATGGTGAAGACGACCTGCTGAAGTTCAAACTGAGCATCAGAATGGGGAAGAAAGGTGATTTAAGTGACTTTGAATGTAGCATGGTTGTTGATGCCAGACGGGCTGGTCTGTCAGAAACTGCTGATCTACTGGGATTTTCACACACAATCTTGTTGATGCCAGAGGTCAGAGGAGAATGGCCAGACTGGTTCAAGATGATAGAAAGGCAACAGGAAGTCAAATAACCACTGGTTCCAACCAAGGTCTGCAGAAGACCATCTCTGAAGCAACAACACCTTGTCCAACCTTGAAGCAGATGGGCTACAGCAGCAGAAGACCACACCAGGTGCCACTCCTGTCAGCTAACAACAGGAAACTGAGGCTACAGTTCACACA
>NC_065513.1:37576468-37579619 GCF_006386435.1 Epinephelus moara | reverse complement strand
ACGCACCATGTCACAAAGCTCACATCATCTCAAACATGACAATGAGTTCACTGTACTCCAATGGCCTCCACAGTCACCAGATCTCAGTCCAGTAGAGCACCTTTGGGATGTGGTGGAACGGGAGATTCTCATCATGGATGTGCAGCCGACAAATCTGCAGCAACTGTGTGATGTCATCATGTTAATATGGAACAAAATCTCTGAGGAATGTTTCCAGCACCTTGTTGAATCTATGACACCAAGAATTAAGGCAGTTCTGAAGGCAAAAGGGGTCCAACCCCGTACTAGCAAAGTGTACCTAATAAAGTGGCCGGTGAGTGTATCATCCCCAAAACAACATGTTACACTGAAACAGAACATGTTGCTATTTAAATCTGCGCACATTTTGATGCCAAGAGTTCAGTTTCTTTAACCAGTGATTTCTTTTAGTCTTATTAAGCTGTTGCTCAGAGGGATCTTTGTCTCATTCTGCTCTTTCAGTTGTCAGTCTGGTTGAACCATTGTACAGTGTTTTGTTCTCCATAGTGTGACTTTTCTGTGAAGCCTTCATACAGAGTAACGTGTATTTGAAATGAGGTGCATGGGCAAAAAGAGTCGTCCCCTCAGCCATCTGACTGTATCCTATCAAGCTTTTGTGGCAGGCAATTTAAACTGATAAAGGTCCAGTTTGTAGGATTCAGAGGGATATAGCGGCAGAAATGGAATATAATATAATAAGTATATTTTCCTCAGTGTATAATCACCTGAAAATTAGAATGTTTGTTTGTTTGATACCCCAGAATGAGCTGTTTATATCTAAATAGGGAGCATTAAAACACCTCAGAGTAACAGCAGACTGTTTCTGCTACTGAAGATTGGGAAAGTACTTAATGACTCATGAGGTCTATCTGACCGAAATGTTGCATTCCTAATCACGGGAGCCAATTAACAGTGTGTGGATTATTTCTCTAATAAAAGATTATCTTTTGTTTTTATTTCCAGTTCTCATCACACAGGTGTCTCATGTTATTCTGAGCTGACGTGATGAATCAGAGTGTAAAATCTGCCACACTGTTAGATATCACCACGCGTAAAAAAATCAAACTTTGCACAATTAAAATGTAGCTGAAATCATCATTATGTGTTTAGTGTGTTAGAAGCTCAACATAAATACACGGAGGCTGCAGGCTAATCCAATATGGGCATAAAACAATGATGAAATAATAATCTCGCCCTCAGGTGTACACTGTAGCAACATTACGCTGTGACAGAAATTACTTTAAAATAAATCAGAACATTTCAAATAAAGTGTTTTTTTACTTTAAATCTCAGCAGTCTGGTGCAGAAGTTTGGTGAGAACAACTCTCACTAGTGCAAAGAACCCGGGCTGTAACCTAGGTAACAATGTTTGGATCACACAAGTCGGAAACAATCCTACACAGCCACCACTGGAATCTAATTCCACTGTAACACTAATAACATTAGTGCAGCCTAATCTTTATTTACAACTGTGCAGAAATGCCAGGTTTAAACAGAATGGAGAGACATGCAGAAAAAAAGCTGCGCAGCATCTGAATGTTGATTTTGAATGTCGAGGTTATAAATGAAGCTCCGAGATATTTCTCGCTGCCCTAATAGAAACAGTGCACGGTGAGAGAAAGCAGGTGTGACATCAGACTGCGAGGCATCTTCTCTACAACTAACAAATACAAGAACATATGTTCAGAAAAAAGATCTTCCATTGAGGGAAAAAAGAAAACCACCCACATATGTGTGCAGCATCACTGTTCTAGAAGTGCACCGCCTTTGCTGCGGTTATGGTGGAGTGGCATCTCATTTTAGCTATTGAGATATGAAGTATATTATCAACCTCGGCAGCTCTTAAATACCACGCTCTATTTGCAATTCAGTGCCATTTTAATAGGCCTGTAAAAAGTTACCAGCTCCAGTAGTAAATGATCTCTCCAGAGGAAAAAGTGTTGAGATTAACTGCTTTGCTCCTCTCTCTGCCTCTCTCTGTCTCTCTCTGCCTCTCTCTGTCTCTCTCTGTCTCTCTGTCTCTCTCCAGCATCTCTTTGTGTTTTGGCTTTTCACTGCTGACTCAGTAATACTACATTTTTAATTGAATATGTCGTAACCTTGTCTAACTCTCTGTCAGTCTGGCTCTGTTGTCCATGCTTTAATGGTAAACTAATTTAGATGTGAGCAGGTCTCAGTGGTTTATACATGGAGTACAACGTGGTATTCTTCCTTCTTGTAATTTCTGGGATTGTTTTCTTTGTGGTTTTATCTTTAACGTTAAGCAGTGATGGCGCATAAACATCAAATTTCAGAGATTATCTTTTAATCAAACAACACTGGTTTTACTATTTAACACTTATTTCTTTGGATTTTATGCTGATGAAGTAGAGATGCACCAATTTTGAAATTCTGGGCTTATACCTATGTTTAAAATAACAATTTTGCCAATAGCTTATACCGATACCAATGTTTTTATATTGTCGTTTATTTTGTTTTTGTTGATATATTGCCCCTTTTGTGCCAGGGAAACGTGAAATCTAAATCAAATCAAATCAAACTTTATTTATATAGCACCTTTCATGCAGTCAGGCCGCCCAAAGTGCTTCACAGAGCAGGAGTAAAACAGCACAGAATAGTGAATACCTACACATAACAACAGTAAACATTGAAATATTTGAAACTAGTCCATACCCATTGAGTGCACAGTTGCCCACGTACAGTTTCACATGGTGTGTGTTTGGGATACAGGTCATAGGAAATTGCAGATTAAATAGTCAACTGAACCCATTAAGAAGAGCAGTGTATTCAGACAGAGTGTTTGTGAATTTGATAGTACAATTGCTTTATTGAAAGTACAGTAGCACCATTGCCAATAGTGGGATAGTTAGTGGGCTACATTAGTAGTTGAGGTAGCACGTTGAAAGGCAGATAGTTAAAGTGTTTATATGTTGTATTGACTTAAAAGTGGGGCGCACTGGTAGTTCACAGGGGAAAGGTGCGTTCTTTGCTGCATGTCTTCCTTGCTCTCTCTCTCCCATCCTTCCTGTCATGCTTCACTGTCCTGTCAAATATAGGCAAAAACAGCCCCCCCACCCCCCTCACCCCCCATAAAAAAAAGGCGTCCTGTTCTACATATCTACCAAGTTTAGTA
>NC_065513.1:37567932-37576373 GCF_006386435.1 Epinephelus moara | reverse complement strand
AAGTTTGCAATTTCAGTCGGTTGCTTTAGCGCCCCCCTTTGGCCAATTAATGTAATATTGCTTCATTCGCATCCTCCCATGACCCTCTACCACTGTGCCAAATTTCACATGGATTGACCAAGTCAGTGAGGAGAAAAACGTGGAACAGCCACACAGACACACAGACACACACACAGACAGACAGAGTTTTTGTCATTATATAGTAAGATAAATTACATTCAAAACAAACTATAAAACTATAAAAAAACAAACTGTTTTAAAGTAAGGAAGCCCTTTATTCCCCTGTCTTTGAATGAGCACAAAATCAATCTTACAAATTTATGAAACAACCTTTAAAATAACCGTTTACATTAAAAACACATAAGAAAATAGCTTCAAAAGCCTTTTCACTATCTGTAATGTGTCACGATTCCCTCACTAATATCTACTTTATATTGCTGTGAAAACATCAGCAAATCTTTCAAACAACTGTATTTATTCAAGTTTCTCACCAAAAGCTACATTTTATACAAGATTACAGTGAACACATCATGACAAAGTTGTAATTAACCTTCGCCTAATACTTAATTTTACTGAATAGAGCTTGAATGCATCACAGTGTTACAGTGTGATGTGTTCCCTGAAGGTGACTGCTCCTTAACATCGTCCACTGCCATCAGTAACTGTCATCTTATTTTCAGATAGGCTGATGGCAGTCAACAAGGCCAATGCTGACTATCATCGATGTTCAGCCGATAAACTGGTGCATCCCTATGTAAAAGTTTCACATGCTGGTCTTTATTTTGAGTCTTTGAACAGCAAATTTAAAAGCTCTAATCGACTGTTGTGTTGGTTTAATCACTACTGTGGTGCATCATTCAGAGACAAAGTGGCAGAATGGATGTTCATTTGTATAAAAATGTCAAAATGATTAAGTCGCTGTTGTAAATAACTGGAACTTGTTTTTTGTTTCGTTCTCAGGGGGCCATTCTTACTACCATGCTGGTTTCTCGAAATTTCTCTGGTAAGTGTTGCCTGGACAAAATTCCTCTGTTCCTCATTACTGAAAATCTACCATTCATATCAGTCAATATGTAGTTTATATGAAGAAGCTTACACAGGGATTTTATTGTTTGCATGTCACTTTTATCTCTGTTTGCAAGTACTTAAGTAGCAGGAGACTAAAATGTGTGTTGAATAGAAGCTTAACTGTCAGTTTGGTTCTGAGGAACATGTCACCATTTTGGATGACATTGGCTCTTTAACGTGATACCTCATCCAAAACCAGACTTAGCCAATATAGCAGGAGTGAATCCAAGCTGAAAACTGACTTTTTTCACTGAGAAGAAGCAACTACAAACCTTTTCAGCCACATTTAAAGCCTACAGGGATCAGTATTTGGCACTCTGAAGTTACATTTTGTGAGAAGTATCACTTTAAAGCATGATTTGAATACCAGACTTTTTTTGGTAACTTTTTTCCTATTTGATGTTCAATTCTCCCAAAATGGTGGCATGTGTCTTGTTAACATCAGTGACAGACCTATTTGTCTCCTTTATACAAATAGATATATATTTATTTAAAGTTTTGCACATTTTCATTTCATCTCAGTGCAACTTCAGTGTTTCCCTTTTCTCTCAAGTGTTAATCTAATAAGACGGTTGACGGCTGTTCAAATGAATTAAGGTGACTTTTAGACAAAATCTTCACGTTAAGGTTTGGTGACTCAAAAGCTTTGATATTCATGGTAACAAGATAGCAAAGAACAGTTCTAGAGTTTCACTTTTATCTTACCAGTACTTTCATCACAATGGAGTGATACGGGAATGACGTTTATTTGTAGGCCGGCCTGGAAGTTAACGTCACCCTGGTTCCCTTGACAAAATGCCCATGGGAATTTTCCTTTGGATTTTAGATTCATTCATTCATTCGTTCATTTTCCGTAATCACTTATCCTGGAGCCTGTCCCAGCTGACATTGGGTGAGGTCCCCAGACTATCACAGTGCCGACACCTAAGCCCCTTTTACACTGCCAGATTTTCCACAAATGTTTGGCCGTTTTGCCGGCAAGCTGCGAGTGTTTAGACACACAGAGCCGGATTGGCGAGTTGATCCGAGGTGCCCAATTTTCCGCCTCGTAGGGTAGTCATATTGGTGGAACCCTTTTAGTTTAAACAGACCGAGGTGGCCTTCCGCAACGGGAGGGGTTGTTGAAGACTTGTGGGAGGAGCTGTTGATGACGCCGCACGTGTGACCCACTGGCAGTGGATAAACAGGAAACAGCTGATAGCAGGNTTTATACTGCCAATGCTGAAAAAAGACTGATTGAGCTTTCCTGCAAATTTGCACAATTCCTATCTAAAAAGGGCTTAAGAGACAGACAACCATTCACACTCACATTCACACCTACGGACAATTTAGAGTCACCAATTAACCTGCATGTCTTTGGACTGTGGGAGGAAGCCCGAGTACCTGGAGAAAACCCACACTGACACGGGGAGAACATGCAAACTCTGCACAGAACCCACCCTGGGTTCGAACCAGGAACCCTCTTGCTGTGAGGCGACAGTGCTAACCACTGCACCACCATAGATTAGATTGATGCAGAAAACAAGCTCGTTAGCAAACAAAAGTTTATGAAACTCACACATTTTGTTAAGCAAGATATCTTCACAAATTAACACCACTTTTATGATTTTTTGAGTGGAAATGCAATCGCGTGACTGTAAAGCTGCAACTTTTTACAACATGTAAAAGCTTCAATATTTAAGATTTGGCATAAAACAAAACATGAATGTCTCTTAAGCTTGTATTAATAACAGACCCAGAAAAAAACATTAAAAAACACAAAAACATTGACTTTGAGACGAGGGAACCATAAGTGCTAAAATGCTAACTCATTTTAAGGTTGTTGGACTCATTCCTGCAGAACTCTGTTAAGGCCTTTGCACAATGGATGCATTTTTTTAATTGTTACACATACTGTAGAGACCTTGCACACAGATTCTAATGTGTGTTATTGTTTTATTTGGTGCGAAAATTAGCAATACGTGTCGAAATGAAAAGACACATTTCCTCCTTTGCCTCTCTCCACTGGAGTTACCTATCTGGCTGTCACCACTCACTTCTTGGCGATGTCTACAATGAAGAGAAAGTTCTCAACTGACCACACCTTCATACTTAACAGTTATCCTAATGTCCTGACTGTGCAGAAGTTCAACATGCAAGACCATTTTAAACACTTGGAGGTGTTTTAAAAATAAGTGAGCCGTGTGTTGTTTTGCTGTAACATTTGGGGAAACACTGAATTTGACCAGCAAGCTGTGGATGTGTTTGTGTCTGTGTACTTGTCCTTGTATCTATGTATATCTCTGTAACAGATGACACTTATAAATCTATGTTATAATCTAAGGTGGACAGTATATTTAGCACATCTGTACCTCCCACCTCTTGAGACACTTTCACAAATGACCTCCTTTAGCTGGGACCTCTTTTTTCCTAACTTATCATATAGATGGTGAGATCCAAAGATTCCAGTATCTGTCAACAAAAACAGATTTATCAGTTTCACTCAATGAGGCATTTTCAGCACTGTTGTGGTCAGTGAAATGAAAATGGAAAGAGCTCATTGTCGATGAATGATTTTTCCATTGAGCATGCAGTAGGAAGAAGTCAGAAATTGTATGGATTGAGGTTTGAATGCAGCCAGACATGGGTGGAGCTAATTTAGAAGATTCATATGAGCGACTGACATCGAACTATGACAGTGACATGTTTTCAGGAGTAAATCGTGGTTTTTATTTTTTCATAATTGTTGCACTTTCCGTAAATGAAACCACACCCACTGAGTCTGTGTTCATGTACAGTATGTGTGTGTTTTGCATATATAGATGTGAGTGACGTTAGTGTGTGTGTGTGTGTGTGTGTGTGTGTGTGTGTGTGTGTGCCAGCATGCTGCTTCAGAACACATGACTCACAGCAGCAACTCTGACACTGCAAGCTTTACAATGGGAAACGGTCTGAACGCCAACTAAACAACCACTCAGCTCTTTAACTCCCACTCACACATGCACACGCTGACCCCGGTGTGTGGCCCGCCTGGCTGTGTCACGTTCTTAAACATATTTTCCTCCTCACTCTCTTTCCTCTTCTCAGGAAACAGTACTCCTACCATTATAGGTGTGAGGTCATCAGGTGAATGAGTCAGAGAGAGAATGAGGAATAAATAAAAAGTGAAAAAAAAGACCTTCAGTTAAAGATATGGTTACAGAATTCTGGGAGAATTCAAGATGGGAACTTTGCATGGGAATTAATGTGAATTTATAGGAATCACCAGGAAATAAGCAGATATAAGTATAAGTTCCCTAAATCAACAGTTTAGTTGAGTTGAATTAAATGAGTTGACTCATTAAACCCTTTAAAAATCTGGAGCGACGTCACTTTTCTTGTGCTGCTTTCAGACACCTCTCGCAACTATTTAAACTTTAAATGTTTAGCAGTTCAGCAGCAAAAACACGGGGGAAAAGGCAGTGAGCAACTTGGTAAGAAATGTCCCTCAAATTTCAAAATAATAGTAGATTTAGAATTTTTTTTTTTTAAACTAGAAAGAAAAAGAAAAATGCTTGGTTAAAAGCTAATAATAATAATAATAATAATAATAATAATAATTATTATTATTATTAAATATTTAAGATTATGGTACAGATTTTTTTTTTTTTTCCAGTTTTTTTTTGCAGGTTTTCCAGGTCATCTCCTTGTTTGTTTTTAACTTTTTTAAAACTAATTTTCTTGTTTTGAATTTTCTCATTTTTCCTCATTTCTTGCAATTTTCTTGGGTCATTTCTTCTTTCGTTGCTCAGTGCCTTCTTCCCATGTTTTCGAAAGACAACAAGCCAATTTGCTCAGGTTTCAAAGGGTTAACATTTTATTAAACGACTCAATTGTCCTCTCTCCAAAAAGTAATTTTCACTCTCAGGCCTCCGTATCTTCTTCATGGACTTTCTCGATGTGAGACTCTGATGCCTCATCTTCACTGTCCAAGCTGAATTCAAATTTAATGGGATGCTGGTCAATTATCTGTACAAGTGATGAAAGAGTGAACTACTGAATGCAGTTCTTGGGTACAGTTTAATTACATCAGCATTAGGGCTGAATGATTTTGGAAAAATATCCAACAGCGATTACTTTGATTTGTATTGCCACTGAGCAAAAATGCATTGAAATGATCATGGTTAAAAAATTTTTTTAGATTAATTCATTTTGTTTTTTATTTTATTTTATTTTATTCTTTTTTTAATTTAATTTTATTTTATTTATTTTATTTTTATATTTTATTTTTATTTTGCGAGGGTCTTTACCAAACAAAGGTTTTTTTTTTCTCAAATCTGAAGAATTCATTTTTGCGGCCGCACATCGCTGCAGCACATTGATACTTAGAATCATTATGTAGCATCATGTAGATTTGGATAATGCATTACTCCATTTTGTGATTTAGAAAAAAAAATTGATTTATATTGCCACTGAGCAAAAATGCATTGAAATGATCATGGTGTAATTTATTTTTTTAGATTAATTCATTTTGTTTTTTATTTTATTTTATTTTTTATTTTCTTTTTATATTTTCTTTTTTTTTTTTTTTTGCGAAGATCTTTACCAAACAAAGGTTGTTTTTTTTCTCTTAAATCTGAAGAATTCATTTTTTTGGCCGCACATCGCTGCAGCACATTAATACTTATATTAGAATCATATTTTGACAGATTGTTATTTATATATTTTACCTCTGAAGATTTGGATAATGCATTACTCCAACTTTTTATCAAAATTTTTCACCCCTCCAAATAAGTTCACCATTAAAAGATGTGATTTTTATATTGAAATTGTGCCAAAATTCAAAATTCCCAGCATATTCTCATCATATGAATCATGCATTACAGATCAGTGTATCAGTGTCCCTGTGCTGACACAGAGGCAGCTCTGTTTCTCTCCACATGTTGATGCAATGTCTCGTGGTGTTCATACTCTGTAAGGATGACGTTCAGGTTTAAATTAAAGTTTCAGTTACAGAGCTGTGTATATCCTCAGTAAAGCCACCAATATGTCACTTCAACACATTGTATTTAATTTCCTGCAATCAGTGCACCGCCTGCTGTAAATTTTAAATGTTGCTGACAGTTTTTAGGTCAGTGAACACCGCAAATCTAACATTTACTAACATCGACTAAACTCTGTTTCATCATCACTGCCGTCATCCTAACAATAACGCTGTTTTCAGGGATGCATTGAGACAAAATGCAAGCATCAAAGAATGCCAGATGAAAGGTGACATTTTGCTTCGGCAATCCTTCTGTCAGAGCAGCGGATTCATCTCTGACAGAAATTGTGTCACAGCCAAATAATGTCAGCAGTTTGTATGTATGAATTAATCCTCCTTCTCTAAACTAATGAGCCCTGTTTGTCTCCGCCTTCTTGTGTCTCACCTTTTCTTTCCTTTCCCCCACCTTGCCCACCTACCTGCTGTGTCTCTGACTCACCTCCTGCCCTCACATTCTTTCTTTCTTTTTTCTTTTTTTTTTGACCCTTCTTTCAAAATATCACTCCACCATTTCTCCATCTTTACCCACTGTTCGCCTCTTTCTCGTCTCCCTTGCCTTGTAACTCTCTTTCTCCACACGTGACTGGCTATTGGACTCTTAACAGTGGGCAGCAGGCAGACCACCGCTCCAGCCTCTGTCACTGCGGCCGCGGCAGCAGTGGCTGCAGCCGCCGGCACCACCGCAGGGCTGGTGGAACAAGGTAGCATGGTGGCTCACTCAGGGCATGCCACCCCCCTCTCCCCCTCCGCCCCCTCTCTGTCCCCGTCTTTTACACTTTATTCTTCCTCTACCTCTATTTCCCCTCTTTCTCTTCCTCCTCCTTCCCTCCTTCCTCAGCATGGGTGCTCAGAGCATGATGGCTGACCACGTCACTAACTACATCTCCCATTTACTCATCAGCAGCAGCATTAGCTGTGTTTCCATCTTACTATCAAGCAGGTTCAGTGCAATCTTTTGATACATCTCAAAAAATAAAAGCAGCTGAGGTGTTTTTCAAGTCTCTGGGTTAGGATGAGTGAGCATTTTTAATCCTAAAGAAATCAAGGAAAGGGTCAGCTGTTAGGAAAGATGTCCAAGGAAGGCATTCATTAAACACAACTTCAAATCTTAATGGATGCGATGAGAGTGACTGTAGGAATTCATCATACATAAAGTCATACTCCACACACAATGAGAAATTACATTTTTAAGATGTTTTAGTGAATATTTCAATTGCCATTTTTCCATTCTGTGTCCATGCTTCATAATTCGTAAAGGACTTGGATGGAAGCCCAGCTACTGCTGTCATTTTCCACATCAGCACATCTGTCACCTCCTGTCTGAGATCTGATAGGATGGCTGTAGTGCCCATCACTGCTCTGTCATCGCCACTGACCCATATTCATCCCATCATCTTCATCTCTAGATGCAGCTACAGAGCATGGCCTCGACCCAACCAAACTGCTGTCCTGTCTCTCAGTTTCTCTCTTTTTTTCTTCTCACCTTTTTCCTCCCACTTCACCCCTTTTCTCATGTCACCACTCCATTTCACCCCATCTGCTCTCCTATAATCTGTCACCTCTACCTCTCTGGTCACTCCTCTACAACTCCACCCGCATCACCCCTATGTTCCATGTGACTTTCATATCTCACTTTCCCCCTCGACTTCTCTTTCCCTCTCTCTTCTTTTCTCTGTCTGACAATGACACTGGAAAGTTCACCCCTGTCACTTTAAGGATGGAGCAGCCCAAACGCTGTCGGTGAATGCTGCATGGGGCACTGGACTGGTGCATGCGCTGCAACACTGGGGGACTTTGATGCATGGTGAACACTGTGGAAGATGCAAGGCTGGGCTGGTTCTCATGATGTCAGAAACCTTTGAAGCGTTTACTATTTTTGAATATGTTATCCACTGAGTGAGCTTTTTTTTAACCTTTTGGGGGGTCCCAAAAAAATAGCAAGTGGTTAAGACCAAATTAATGACTGTATATAAACGTGGACGATGCATTTCCACTCCCTCCGACTGTACAAAAATGAAGTCAAAATATCCTGGATTTAGCCACTGTCATCTTGTACTTGCGGAGTCATTTGAAGCCAGAGTTCATGAACATTTGAACATACTATAGCATGATAAGAACAAGGACTGCCCCCGACTGAAAAATTTCCTAGTCCACCAACAGTCGCCATTAGTCAACTAGTCGCTTGTTAACACTGTGCTACATTACAGAGAAATACAAAACCGTACTAATGAACCTTCATTAATATAGGCCTATATTTTATCTACAAGTGCACGTCACACACTGAGCGAGCCGCCTGTTAATGACACTGTGGGCTAATGGGCATGTAGCTACTTCCATGTTTCAGATGATACGTCATGTTTGTAGTCGACCA
>NC_065513.1:37511742-37566827 GCF_006386435.1 Epinephelus moara | reverse complement strand
GTCATTACCGGAAAAACAACAACAAGCGTACTATTATGCAGCAGGAGCAGTCTCCGTAATAGCACACTCTTGCGCCTCTGTTGTTGGATGTGGTTGAGTAGCGTTAGTTGTATGATACAGCCACAAAGTGCTGATATGCTGCTAAATAGCAGCAGTATTTTGTTTAGGTCCATCCTCAAATCGTCTCTCGCACACACTGGATCGGGTAATAACACAGCTGTTTTCTGTTTACGTCGCACACTGTGACGTCATACAATGGAGACGAGACAAAATACCTGCGGTTATCCTGTCCACACATGACTGCTGACACTGGACTTTTCACTGGACTCCGGTTACAAATAACTCTGGTTACAGGGGCCCAAAACTGCGGTTACGTGTGGATGAAAGGCCAAACCGTGAGCAAAGAGTCACGGTTTTATAAATACCCGCGTTGGTGTGGACAGCCCCTGAGTTGGGCTCATGTCCCGTTCACTAACATGGAGGAGGCGGGGTTTATGTCCTATACTTCAGACAGCCACCATACGGCAATCGAGATGTTTATGCTTTACTCTTGGTGAGCCGTCACATTGTCCAAACAGTTGTCTATTTGCCCACTCAGCTGACACAGAGCAACATTGGCATCCCCCCCCCAACAAATGTAAATCTAATATTTACTTGCCTCTAGCTGTTGTTTGGGCAGCCGCCACCTCTTGAGAAAAAGCTCTAGCTTGCTACGTCCTTGGCTGTCTTCACCAATGCACTCAGCTTCCCGCAGCCAGTTTCCTGGAAAAGTCTTGTTGTTTTACAGTACATTGTCGCAGTTTTAAGAAACAGTCTATTTTAAGAATGTTAGTGCTGATAAACCCAGTAGTAAGCTTCAGGGAACTATGGGTGATGTCACAGACATTTTTGTCAAGTCTGTTTTTAGTATTTTCAACAGCATAAATATTTGAACCGTGAAGTGCAAGAGCAGTGGATTCGGAGGACATTTTAATAAATGTGAACCTGACCTAATGTGTTTGTTCTGGGTATGCAGAAATGGGCCGCAGGCGTAAACGACAAAGAGCTTCACATGACAGTCTAGCGTTGAGCTAAGGAGACAGAAGTGGTGGCAGTGTCCTTGTTTCTGTGGCCCACTGGGACTCCACAGTCCTCTCTGTGTCCCTGAGCCTCCACTAGGCTCCAATCAAATATTTATAGTGGGCTGCCTCCCCCTATCAGCCTCACTCCGCCTCGCTGGTTTACTGGAGGCCTCGCTCTATCTCGCATATTCATTCACACAAATACAATCACTGTCTAGAAGACCTCACCTTGGCCTAATGCAGGAGAAGAATAAAGTATCCTCTGATGTTTCAACATGCTAAAAGTTCTTGAGGAACTTTTGCAGCCCCTCCAGTATCTGATTTCTTGTGTGATTACCCCCTAAATAGTCATGTGAATCCATGCCCGCCCTTGCTTTGCTTCTGCAGTGGTGCATCTTGCGTGACCTTAGTGGGAATTTAAAGCGGTGATCTTGTTTTAATCTCTTCCTCCTCTCTCTTCTTGCTTCATGTGTAATTTGTGGCAAGGTAAGGAGCGCCCCTTGCTTCTTCACCTTCCGTTTGAATTAAGCTACCATTGATTTTTTCAGGTTTCCACAGAGATTTCCTCTTCATCACTGGAATCCACGCCATTTTATTTTAGCAAAATAGCAGTTTTATTTTCTTTTTAAATATCAATAATGGTGTTTAGTACAAGCCCAATGAAATACCCTTATCACTTTCATTACTCTTCCTCTCTGCTCTCCTGATCTTCTCATGTCCTCTCTTCTTTTGCCAAGCCATCAGAGAATATGTGAGAATGATCTTGACACTCTTCTGACCCAATTTCTTCCCCTCAGTAACAATCAGCCTTTGGAAGGAGGAACAACAGCAAAACAAGAAGCCATGCACATTCATGCCAATCTCACATCTCTCAAGATTATCTAGTGCTTCTTTACCACTTCCTATGAGTAACCCCCTCGACCGCTGAATATGTGAACCCCACTTCAAACATGAGACACTATGAGGCAGGAAAGTAGAAGAAGAAAGGTTGGACAAAAGGCGGCTGGTGGTTGATTACTCTCACGCTTTTCAAGTGAGAGCTTTAAAAGTCCACTTGTAAGGATGTAATTTTTTCTTCAGAGGACTGGGCCAGAGCTCCACTAGACTTTGAGCCGGCCTCCTTGTGATTGGTCCTCTGTTCCTCCTAAGAAATCACTGCCCAGTGGATAATCTCATGGCAGGGTTCCTACCCAGTATGGAAAAGTATGGAAAGTGATTGTAGTGGTTTCCAGGTCAGGGTTAGTGTGGGAAATTAGTAATCTCTCTCATCATAACCCTCACAAATGAACTCACTTAGATGCAGTCACCATAAGTAAAAGGCTAATGTAAGGCTATCAAGAATTACACCATGGCAGCATGACTTAGCGTCATGACCCCAGTAAGGCTGTAAAGCTGTGTTTGGAGTGATGACGTTCTGTAGTCTCATTTAACCACTTGTTAGCAGCCATGTTGAAACTTATTGAAGAAGTTCTCTTCAAACCCAGACTCCAATATTAACAGGGTTTTTTTAGGATGCATGTGGGAACTACTGAGCATACGACTAGGTAAATGAGGCTTGAATTATACTGCATGAGTGATATGAGTGTCAGTGTCACTGTACGTTCAAACCAGAAGCTTTCAAAGAGGCAAAGTCTCTCGCGGACGTCCAAGAAGCACGACTGTCAAAAATATTTGTGGCAGCATTGGTCACTCTAGTCGCTCATCACGTTTGATCGTGCTTGTCAATTTAAAGGAGCCGCAAAGTGGACTACTGGCTGGAAAGCAGCGTAGTTGAGCTCATAGTTGGCCTACAGAAAGTTATGTTTGGTCAATGAAAAGAGAAAACAGAAATAGGACACCTAAAAAGGTCACAATTAAACAATAAAGCCTGCAATTCTCTCCTCTATTACTAATATTACACACTTTAAAACTCATCAGACCAACCAACCACCTCCGCGACACGGCCCCAAGCCTTATTCTTTTTATTTTGGTCTCTGTAACCGAACAGCGACAGTGTGCTGTAGGAACCAAAGTTACATGGCTTGTTCTCTGGGACCTACTTCATCGAAGCACATCAGCATTCCGATTGGTTGTTGCTGAACCGCATCAGAGCTCATTACCATAAAGTAAAACTAGTTTTAATTCCCCTCCGGACCTTTTCCAGTCGCTTTGGTCGCCCAAGACGCGTGGCTGACAACCAGGTCGCCCAAGTCGCCGGGCTCTCATTGAAAATTAATGACTTCCGGTGTTTTGGAAGCTCTGGTCGCTGTTGGTTTGAACGTACAGTACTATGTCAGTGAAGATTCTCAGTCATCCAGGTCATGGTAATCCTAAGTGCTATATCGTAGGCAACTGGGCAACTCCCATCCCACTTTCCCAGACTCAAATTTCTACACTGCTCCATAGATTTCTCAGACCATATTTGACATCCTTAAAGGCATAATTCACCCCAAAAAATGACCATTTGTGTATCAATGAATCATGCAGCGATACTTTGAATTTGTGGAGAAGACTGTTTTTCTAGCATGCCTCCACAGAAATGGTGAACATAGTTATTTACTTGTAAGTGCTTTATCGCAGGCAACTGGACTTACTTGCTTGCGTTTCTTGAAGACGTTTCGCCTTTCATCCAAGGATAGAAAAACAGTCGTCTTCACAAATTCAAGGTATCGCTGCATGATTCATTGATACACAAATGGTCATTTTTTGGGTGAATTATGCCTTTAAGGGAAATAATATGGGTAGCACTCGTTAGTTTACTTCCACTTTGAGCAGAGATGTTTGTCATTAGACTTAAAAACCACACTAGGTAAATCCAAGTTGGCTATTTGCACTCAGATGTCAAATATGGTCTGAGAGCAGTGTGGAAATTTGAGTCTGGGAAAGTATGGGATTTGAAATGGAAAATGTGAAGGAACCCTGTCATGGAATTTAGGCTTCTGCTGAAAATTCAATGTCCCTGGCTCAGAGCGTATTTGGAAACGAACGTGAGGAAATCAGAGAGGAGCTGTGTCTCATGTTCAGAGAGAGAGAGAGAGGGAAAGAAAGAGAGGCAGAGGGAAGGAAGGAGGAAAAAAAAAACCAGCCAGAAATAGTGTTTTATGTAACATGGCTGGCTGCTGATGTGATTGCATCTGATTAGACTTGAAATTGCACTCAGCCCCTTTAAAAGTCCCAGCAAGGATTATGTCGAGGGGAGTAAGAGACAGAGAAGGAGTCTGGGACTCGGTGATAGGCAACAGCATTTCCCAAATTACTGGTGTATTCCTTATAATCAAGCCATACTGAACATCATTTGTAATGTGACGTAAATGTAATTTGTGTCTTCAGATGATTTAATATTTGAACCTGTTTGTTGGCCCTTGATGTACAACAGTGGTTCAAACTTCTTCTGTCATGCCTTCCTTTGGGTGAAGAAAAAGATTTCACGATGACAAAATTACTGTCAGATGGGCACTTTGTCTTACTTACTTTTCTACTGTCACTCCTTCACCAGTTCATACTGTTATTTTGTGGTCACATTGCCATGTATCTGGACATGCTGCATATCTTTTTGTTTTCAGGGAAATCTGCTCTATAGGATTGAGTTAATATCATATTGAGTTTGAGCTTATTGAGTTGAGTCTCAGGGGTGTAGGCTCCATAGGAGTCTTAAAATGTTGTCTTGTTGTGTTATTGGGAGCCAGAATAGAAGGAGTCTTGGTTAAAAACCTAAATGTGAACACATACCAGCTGCCACTGCCTGTCAACAAAAAAAAAAAAAAGACAACTATGGTTAAATGTGATAAGACAAAAGGACTGGACGGAGGCGATCATGAAAAATGCTCACGTGCAGCGCACACTTCATGTCAGGTTAAGGAAAAGTATTTAGTGTTGTAGGGATGAATAACGTTATGCGTATTAAAGGTTATCATGTCCATCTCTCTAGAAATTGGGGTGGTATTTAGAGGAATATTGGATTTCTCTGTAATGCTAACTTTTTAAAGCATTAGCTAACATTAGCTTAGATAGCAAAACAAACTGAAGGAAAGTGTAGTCCTCCTTTGTAAGATTGGCATAGTAATCAACTACAAACCTTCCTGTGACATCATCCATCCACTGAGTGAGAGCATACGGGTTGGCCGGTCTGGTCCCATTGGTCAGTGTTTACTTATTCGAATTACGCTCGCAGTCCTGGAGAGTGAATGACCTGACATGGTGCATTCGTAAATTCAGTCTGGTGCTCTACAATAAAATGAGAGCCCTGTTGGACGAAGACAAGGTTGCGTTATATTTCTATATGAGTTAACGAACAGTTAAGGTAATCGCACATTCACTTCACTTGGTGCTCTGCCACTCCGTCTCCACAGACAGATTGCTCAGAGTGCACTCTGCCGCTCCGAGAGTGCGGTGCTCTGGATAGCTGAACAGTTCGTTCAGACAGCGCTCTGAATTTAAGAACAGTTCACTTTGTGCTAGAGACCGCTCCGACATATGGAATGGGTATTTCTGAACGCACTAGTCTCATTATCTTCCTCCATTGTCTAAGGTCCTGTTTAGACGACAACGGTTTCTCTAAAAATGGAAAAGTCTGTCCTTTGCGTTTTAAAATACTTCAGCGTTTATATGACGACGTTAGTGAAACAATCCCCGTTCACACGGAGCTGCAAAATAAAATAACTTGTCTGGATGGACGACGAGGTGGAGTTGCTACAGTAACAGATCTACACTTGACTTCAAATCAACAGGGTGAGCAGCACAAACACAGCTCGCCATTGTTGTTGTGACGGTCGACTTTATCACGCATGCCTAGTGACTGGAACCGTAATGCGCATGTGCGAAAAGTCTCCGTTTTCAGAGGAACTGCATATTGCAAGTTATAACGGAGACGCTGCCGTTTCCAAAAAGTTGCACTCTGGAACCCGTTTTCAAAACGTTGTGTTTTCAGGCACCCAAAACGCTGCTGTCGTGTAAACGATCGTCCAAAACGCAGTTAAAGTTTACCGTTTTCAGTTGAAATAGTTGTTGTATAAACGGGACCTAAAACAAGCCAACAGAACTTGCTAGTTAGCGCTAAATAATGTGGAGGATTGTTTTGCCTCCAGCCAAGACCCGCCCACCAAAAACATCATAGTGTTTACTGACAGTAAAAGTGTCAATAAAGACAGCGGAAACATACCCACCTTATTCCTAGCCCCTATGATACCTTGCGTGAATTATGGGCGCAGTTTTCACCACTCAATTGGAACTGGTGTGTTCCAGTGGCAATGGTTGGCTAATGGTGCACCTCTCCTTTGTCCTAGAGCGATTGGGAATTTCAGTGTGTAACACGACGCCTGTAACACCTTACTCGGATAATGTGATCATACCTCTGTCATCTGTGACAGCCACCTGACAGCATTGGTTGTTTATGACATTTTATGATTTTTTACAACGCATAAACAGACACTAACACATTCAGTGAATATTTAACACAATTCAGTTCAATTGTAGCTCCGTGTAAAGTGAATAAACATGATGTGTTTCCAGCTAATGCTCCACTCGTCTGCCTGATTGACAGTTTACACGTTTATAACTGCTGATTTATTAAAATCGGAGTTGCACTGAGAGAAACATAACACCACATTTAGCAGCAGACTTCAGTCATATTAGTAACATTAAGTAATAGTAGGTTGAGAATGCAGACAGGGATCGACAGAAATGTCTCGCACCAATGTCTAGTGACAAACCTGTCATTCTAGGTGTCATTCTCTTTGCAAATTTTGATTTTAATACTAGCCTGCCATGTCCCGTTAAACTCTTTTGGTGCACTGTTGGTTACAGGAACAACCCCCTTTTGTTCAGGCTGCATGTTCAACACACTGTTGAAGCCACAGATTTAATGAAGCCTGGTTGTTAGTACAATTACAGACAGTGCAGCAGGTACCAGAGCTCCACAAACACATTTTACTAAATGCTTAGTTAGGTTTAGACAAATCATAGACAGTTTGTGTGACTAACCATGTTACTGCTACCTTCACTGTCTCACTGGAAGTTGCACCCATAATGATTTCTACAGTAGCGCCCCCAGGAATACGGTAGATAGAGCCATCTTTCTCTTCTTTAATAGGCTGCAGCTATTCTTTGCTACACCAATCAGAGGTGTGAGATGGGGAAATTACTTCCAATATGGAGGGCTAATCCAGCCTTTCTGTGCTTCAGACATTAATGTAGCCTTTTTGACATGATTCACAAAGATGAAAAAAATGCTTGAACATGTAATTCATCCCAAGTTCATGAGGAACTGTGTTCAATTTTAGCTCCCAGTTGGATAAAAGTATTTTCTTTCCTGATCAAGAAAGTTGTTGAACTGTTGACCCTCCAGTGGTGTATTGACAGTTATAGAAACATGGCAGCCGAGAAATCAAATTAGTTTGTAACGTTTAGATGTGAAGTCAAACAGATAATCAACTCATATGAGTGCAGGGTTACAGCTGTAAAGGTCCAACCAGTCTGCTAGTGCATTTTTTGTTTTAACCTTAAAGCAGTGAAAATACACACTTTTGCCCATCTGATCTCGTCAACATCTGGCATCGTGTTATTGTTAATCCTCTGTCTACATCCTCACACCCACAGCCTCCACTGGCAAACCACCACAGAGTCTGGCTCTTATTTTGGGGCCCCTCTGGGTGAAGGTGTATCTATCTAAGGCAATTGGACCACCTAGCTATCCGTGCTTTAGCAGTGCAGTCATGGTGAATGCCCTGCGGACCGTTCTGTTGTCTGGGCGCAGTTTCCACTGTTGTAAGGATTATGGGTATTACGCTCATCAGAGGACTGAGTCTACAGTATCGTTCTTCCTCTCCTACCCTCCCTCATTACCCTTCATTAGAGAGCAGACTGAAGACTAATCCTCCTTAAGGCCCCCACAGAGTTCTTTAAGGCAGGGCTTATTGTTGGGTCTTGCACGGCAGCCATCTTTGTTTCGGCTTCCTCGCAACCATGAGGGGACCTTGGCACAAGAATTGATGTGAAACAATGAGTTGGAGTACGTTTTTATTTCACTGGCAACAACATCTCTGTATTGTTAAAAAACCAAAGCAATTAGTTGTGACCCTAAAGCAGTTGATGTGTATTGGGTTGAGATGAGATAATTCCTTGTCCGCCTGACCAACTAGCTTTGGCTTTAAGCATAAATCCCCTTTGGAGCTGTAGGTGGTACCTTGCTAGATCTATAAAACCTGATTAAATCACTCCAATGCACCTATTTAACAAGGGCAGTGATTTTCAATTACTTCAGATCGTGCGATTGCATAATGAGCTTGATTTCGTATATTGATTGTTGGCAGGGGGTTATTTTTAGAAGGTTAATGGCTGCACAGCATCACTAGAAGGAAAACACATTTAGGGGATAATGTACATCGAGCGCGCCATTATTAGGAAATGAATCCCAACAGGGTGATGCAGGTTTTTAATCATCCTGAAGGGGTTCAATTCACGATAATGACTTGCTCGCTGTATGGTATCACACTTATTACACAGCTTCTTAGTTACGAAATTAATAATTGGATGCAAAGTATTGATTTAGAAATGATTGCACTATTTTAAAATGAACTCATAGCTTCTGCTATGCATCTATGATCAGAAATATATCCATAGCAGTGGTCTGCTATTCAGAAATATAACAGATTACTAACTGGACGCGATGCGAACGAGCGTAGTTAGTTGTGTACGTGTAGCTTGGCTGAAAAAGCACTCACCCTGGCTCTATTTTGGGTGAAGCTTTACGCATCTCCAACCTACTTTAAGAGCAACAGCAAGCCGTTGCTTCGGCTTGACTGGGGCTCAATAGTCGCTCCTTGTATATCTGGACAGTTTTTCGCACTCAATCGCCAGAGTTCGATCACTCGATTAATGTTAGGAAGAGGTGTAATGCCAATGCCATAAATGACCAATCAGATTCAAGTGTTCAACAAAGCTGTGTAATAAGTGTGGATAACATCACGTATCATGGTGGCTGGAAAAGTCACAGTGCTGCTACCGTGAAACAGAATTTCAGTGCTCTGTCACCAAGGTGCTGGGGTGCTCTTGCTCTTTCGGAATAAAGCAGGGTTCACACTGGACGCGGAAGCACCGCAAAGCGCACAGATTTCCATGGCGCGCTGCATGCTACTTTTTGGCGCCCATGTTAACCAGCTAGCTAGGTTCTGAACTGGTAGGTAGCGGTCCAAAAGTGGGTTGCGGATCCAATCTGAATTTATGGCACAGAGCTTTTATTATGAAGTGCTTTTTCCTGCTGTAGAGTGACTGACAGCCCTGACAAGTAGCTGGACAACATGGCCAAACACAAGTATGACACTAAAGATATTAAACTGTGTAGACCTTGAAGTAATGACAAAGGAGAAATCTGGACCCCGTGGCTGGACCAGTTGGGAACCAGCTCCGGGGCTGGCTCACAATCTGCAGCGATACTTTCGGCATCTGGCCTGTTTTTGTTAGAGAGCGAATCTGGCAGGAAAACACATTCTGAGTGATATAAAGGATATATTATACATGACATAAGTGATCTGATTCTTATATATGATAAAGTATGCATCCCACGCTTACTTGTTCCACGTATTTGTCATGTGTGTCTTAATTAAGAGCGAGAGAGATGAGCACATGCACACGGGCAGATAGAAACAGAGCTCTACATGTTATTAGAAACGAGCAGAGAAGCACATTTGTCCAGTGTGAACCTGGTGTACGACTACCTCAACTGAGCTATTGCTTTTCAAAAAGACAATTTTACTACAGAGGTCAATAAAGAACATTTTTCCACAAAGTCAAAAGAATTCAGTCCCTTCAATGTAGGTTAAAGATGTAGCAGATGTGACTCACTGAAATAAGTCATTGTTGTGTTAGCTGTTTCTGCTCATCTCCACCTCTGACTGGTTATTTCTGCCTTTGTTTGTCATTGCAGCAGCTAAGACCTTGCTCAACAAAAAGGCAGATGTCAAGGTAAGGGTCATCACGTCTTCCTCCCACGTCTCTGCCTTTCACTCCCTCTTGCTTAATTTCCCAGAGATAGAAACTCTGCCTCTTCTTCTCTGGTGTTTTTCTCTGCTCCACTCTTTGGTTCTTGTCCTAATCTGGCTAATCTCACTTTTGCCCACTGTAGCTCACTTTTTTTCATTAATTCTGTGTCTGTCATGAGCTCATTGTGTTCATTTGAATTTTGTTTTAAAAAGCCGCAGCCCTACTCTGGATACAAATCTGCGGACACGTGTCCGTATACATGTGTGTGTATGCTTTTGTGCTTTTGTCAGCCTGCGTGTTGCCTGTCAGAGCTCAAGCCTCAAGTAGCACATCCTTCTGATTCGGCATTATCCAGCTCATTGCCACCTCTCCATCTCCATTATTAAATGTAACCATCTGTCAGCCTCCCCATTCGTTTTTTCATCACTTCCTCTGCCTCTCATCCCTCCATTTCTGCCTCTTCCTCGTCTTTCAGCACTTCCTATTCCTGCTCACCCCATCTGGTCTTTAACCCCACATTCCAGTTCATCCTTTAATGAAGATCTTTCACCATCCCACACTCGCACGCACACACTGCAGTAACACATCCCACACAAAGCTTCCATGAACGTGTCTGTGTGTGCAGCATGTATGCATGATAGTGTGCGACAAAGCTCGGAACGTGGCGTACATGCAAAAGAATGCGTTTGCTTCTCGGCATTGTACATTATGTTTGGTGGAGCTTTGCGAGCGCACACGTGGACACACAGGTGTGTGTTTGATGTTTATGCAAATGTGACTGTGTGTGAATACATCACATTTGTTTGTCGGCTCGAAAAGAGAACGAAAGCACAAATGGGGGCGTGAGCATGCCTGCACATTGAGTGTGCGTAAGCGTGGGTGTGTGTGTGTGTGTGTGTGTGTGTGTGTGTGTGTGTGTGTGCACATGCCCCCCCTCCCCTTTCTCCCTGCTCAGTTGGTTCAGCAGGGAATGTGACTCCAGTTCCAGGAATAGCTGCCAGTCTGGACCCTGGAAACTCAGACGACAGAAATAGACGCTTACTTCCACTGCGGCGCACTCATTGCCTAGCAACAGGCTCCCCACACACTCGCCCCAAACCATTTCTAAAGGCGTCTTCTTCGTTTGCTGCCATCCCCGCTTTCCTTCATCCCTCCCTCTTCTCTTGTTTCTTCCCTCCACATGTCCTTTTGGCCACTCTGACCTCCTCTCCTCGGCCTCTCCTCCTTCTTCCTCTCCAGCTGGTTCATTAACGCGTAATGGCACCTGACTTTTTTCTTTCTGCTGTAACACCTGCTCAGAGCAAGCAGGCAGTCTCTCTCTGGCACTAACTACACACCACCGTCAGCCTCCCGTGCTGCCAGCTACTGCCCATAAAAGCCACTCCATTCAGCATTTCATGCAGTGTTGTTGTATTGATGACACACAGTAACTGCTACAAAACAATCCAACAGATTTGACCCAAATTCACAAGAATACAAAATACAAGTACAAGACGTTTTGATTGGTCTTGATTGCACCCATGTCCCCAAATGATCCTGGTGATAATTTATTGATGCATAAATTCCACGTGACAACTTTACAAGCACTGAGCCAGTTGTGATTTTAAATTTAAAATGAGTTCGGGGAGAATGCTTTTGTATTCTGACCGAATCAATTTTGCATTATGTCTCCATCGTGCTCCTTGGTGCCCCACATGTTCCTGATCTGTTGACAGAAGAAGAGCGGGCCACAGTTTTGCCATCTGCACCACGTCTCTATGATCTGCTTCTCACTCTTATGTCCTCTTCCTGATGACTCCCACTTAAACCACTGCTCCTTTTCCTTGTGCTTGCACCTCCATACTTTTGCAGTAACACTTGAAGGGAAACACTTGTCCTTCATCTGCTTTGTCCAAGTTGATCCTGTTCTTCTGAAGGACTGAAAGCCGCGTCGACATCAGAGTGCACAAGTTCTCTTTCTTACTTTGTACCAGTTTCATTCACTTTTGTCATTGGTTACTTTATCTCCCCCTCCCTTCTTCTATCATCCCTTCATCCATCCGTCAATAAATCCATGCATCCATCAATCGCCTGAGGACAGAAACGCAAGTCCAGCTCTACTGTCCAGTATATGGTGAGCATGCTATTTATGTGTTTGCCCAGTGACTCCTTTTTTTTTTTTTCCCCCGCTCCCACTTTCTCCACTCCTGTGTTTGTTTTATCCGCCTTTCCCTGCCTTTACTCTATTTCATCAGTAGGGTTTAGTTTCCCTCACCTTGCTGAAGAACTAATCTGTGACATAGTGATGCCCAATTCATGAGGCATTTTATTCAAACAGCAGTCAAGTGTCATGTAGGCATTTCCTGGGAATCCCGCTCTGGTGCATAAGAAGTGATACTTTTTTTTGTAGGGATGCACCGATTGTGAAATTCTGAGCCGATACCAATGTTTAAAATAAAAATGTGGTGGATAGCAGAAGCCGATATTTTTTGTTGTTGTTCTTTTTTAGGTATAACAGAAGTCTTTATTATAAAAAAACAACTGAACTGTTTTTAAGTCATTCAGCCTTTCACAACATCTTTAAAAGAGCATACATTCAAAAATAGAAATGTATAAAATAACCTTTAATAGAGCCTCCTTTCACATGAAAAAGAAAAAAAGAACTGCTTCACAGTCCCTTTCTACTACATATACATATCATAACTCCTAAAATCCTATTCATATTGTTGTGGAAATATCAAGAAGTTCGCCCTTTAAACAACTGTATAGAGCAGTGAAGGAATGAGTCCTAAATCCCAGGAATGAGCTAGCATTTTAGCACTCACGGTTCCCTCATCTCAATGGGTTTTTGGTAGGGCTGTAGTCAACCAAAGAAAATCTTGGTCAACTAAAGTCGCACATAATCTTCAACTGATCGATTAGTCGTGGGGGGAAAAAATCGGCACGTTATTTTTACTTCTGCAGTGGAGGACTGTGTTAAGTGCTGTAAAGTTCAGTTCAAATCAAACTTTATTTATATAGTTGATTCAAAACACACATTAAATATGGCTTAATAGAGACAATTTCAAACACAANTTACAGAAACAGACAGGAGGTCTGTGTCACCGCGACGCTGAGCGTAGGGTGGGCGAGTTCAACTTTCTGTCAACAACGGGTGGGTTTTGAAAACACCCCCATTTTCACAGGTAACTTAGCCTGTCCCCCCTGCCGCAGGAAATAATGGGCTAATCCTGGAAAGCTGTTTATGTAACACTTTTCTCCTTATGAAAGTAACATGGCGATTATTCAACTAATGAGAATTTGGTTGGATGAGAGCATAGCAACCAAATAATCGACTAGTCGACCAGGAGACTACAGGCCTAGTTTTTGGTTAGATGCCTGAAATAATGTCTGTGGTTAACACAAGCTTAAGAGATTCAGGTTGTGTTGTATGACTTAAAATACGTCAGTAAATACCCCATTTGTGAATTTTAAAGCCTTTAAGTGTCGTAAAGTAGGCAGTTAGCTAATAAGTGGCTAAATGAGACTACAGACTGTCATCACGCCAAACACAGCTTTACAGCCTCGTTGTGGTGGCGACGTTAAGTCATGCAACTGCAGTGTAGTTCGTTTATTGGCTAACATTGGCGTTTTACTTTTACTTAGCATTTGTGAAGATTATCTTGCTGAACAAAACACGTAAATGTCATAAACTTTTGTTTGCCACAGAGGTCATTCTCTCAATAATCCAAAATTCAATAGAAACATACCATCTGCTTTTGACGAGGGAACCAGGGACCTGCTAACTTCCGGGTCGGCCTACAAAAAATATTCAAGTTTCTCGCCAAAACTTAAATTTTACGAGATAAACAAATGCAATTTCTGTTAACTTTTAGTTCTGGCCACCAGCTGCTAACAGCTAACGCTAACTAGCTCTGCTCCTGCTGATATCAAAATGGATTTGTTGTTCACCATGTTGCATTATCAGGGAACAAATAGGGTGCGTCTCCTGATGCGTTGGTGGTGAGTTAACAGGGTCTTTTTGTCCCGGAGGCGTCCCAGGGAAAATCTTGATGTGACACAACAGAAAAACATTGGCCACTGCCATCGGCCAATGCCATCTTATTTGCAGATAGGTCGATGGCAGTCAACAAGGCGAATATCAGCCAATCCTGATATATCACCCACAAATTGGTGCATCCCTATGAATTTTACATGTTGGCAACAATAGCAGCACCTTGTTAGGACTGACAGAAACTGACAGAAAATAACATATACAGAAAGTCATTGTAAGTCAATGCCAAGGAGGAGTCACAGCTCCGGCCCTTGCAAAGTGCACTGCCATGACTCTAACCCTGTTATGACTCTGAAAGCGTAATAGAAGCAGGATGTTTCAGTTCCATCAGAGTTACTCCAGGGATGCTGCTCCAGATCTGTCAGGGGCACACTTTTAAAGGAGAGGCAGTGCGTGTGCTTGTAGTTGTGATGCAGAACTCTTCGGTCCTACAAGACATGCTCATGCTTCAAACAAAATGTAGGGGGAAAAGGTTTGGGTAGGCGGGGGCATACTTGTTCCTGCTTCCCATCCCGAAGCACTGAATGCAGAGTCTTTATTCAAAATGTAAAATGAAACAGCAATTTTATTTGAATTCAGGTAAGTGAACTGAAAAAATCTGACCCCTGAGTTGTTTCCCTCTTTTCCTCCCTGAGTCACCTTTTTTTTTTTTTTCATCAAACCTGGCATGTTACTTTCTTCCACACACCATCATCTGTTCCGCACCTCTTCCTCCTTCGTTCTCCCTGCACACTGCTGTCTTTACCCACCTGGAGAACCACCTGTGAATACCCACTTTCTCCTTCCTCTGTTTAACCTCATAATTGTGAAGATGTGCGATCTCTTCTTTACATTTATCCTCTGATATGCAAGTGGTGGTACACAGTAGATATTTGACTTCAGTAGTTTTCTCCACCACGAGCAAACCGTTGCTCAGGACTGCCTGTCATCATGCCATCGAGGAACGTAAGGGGTTTTCTCGCCACAGACACACATGATGCAGAAGCTAAGACCCTGAGCTGATGCTGCAAACAAGCTCTGACTGAGACATCTCACCCGCTAATCGTTACTTTGATGAGGAATACATTTCCTGTTGCTCCACAGAGGCAGCGGAGTGATCGCTGATGACGGCTTTTGATGGTTTTAATGTGTGTGTGAGTGTGGGTGTCTGGGCAAGGATGTGTGTGAGCTCAGTGTGTGTGTGTATATGTCAGCTTATTGTCAGCTTACACCAGCTTTTATTTTCATGGCTGTTTTGTGTGTGTTTGCATTGTGTTGTCTCTTTGCACTTGTGTGTGCCGACGTATAAGCTCTCTTCTTCTTGTCTCCTCTACTCTCTTGAGTAAGCCCTATGGCTTACAGCATTCACACTATGGTACGCATGTACATCCATAAACACACACCTATACTTGACATCCTCTCCATCCTGTGTCAGACGGCGTAGCTTAGAAGTAAATCATCTGACATTCATTTAATCTTGTGCTTCCTTCTAAAGATCTTTGATTTTTTTAAATAGCATAAAATGAGAATTGGAGTTAGGTGGAAGTGTCTCACCTCTCTGACAGATTTCTTTCCACTTTTTGAAACATTCACACCACGTTAAGGCTTAAAGGTGCAGTCTGATTCTAATCTAGTACACCTTTTGTCAATTTCAGTAAATATCTTCTTGCGGCTCACTAGCCGTCTGTTCTGTGTCCCTTAAAAAAAAAAAAAACACAGCCCCTGTTCATACACAGCCCTGGCTCTGTAAATTGGAAACAAAAAAAGAATGGTCACAACTGAGCCGACGCTAACTACAAGCTAGCTTATTAGCTTAGCTCACAGACAGAAAGCCAGCTGGCTGCGTCAACATATTATGCCCACTGTCCAGTCTTCACTCGTTTGCTGACGCGAGCCTTGGACACTCTGCACTGCGCATCAGCCAGGTTAGGCGGGAGCTAGTCTGTATATACAGACTCTACATTCAGTGAATGTAGAGTCTGTAGGCAAACCCCGGAGATCTTGCCTCTGGAAGAAGAGCGGAAGAGACCTGGTTTCCGGTTGCAGGCTGTTTGTAGTCCGCGTGATATTGACCAATCACGTTTGAGCCGGCTGCAGTTGTTGCCAGGTTAAACGCTCCTTGCGGTGAACTAACGAGGAAGAACATAACCTGCGTCACTGCAAACTCTGAATCCATCACAATGGTTCAGCATATTTACTTATATATAAACGGAAGTTGGAAACGGAAATGTGCCTCCTCCGCCCAAATCAAACCGGAATGCCAAAAAATCGGGGGTCTGCCCCCAGAGGCTGTATCGCCGTCTGCCGGAAGTCAGACGCTGAATACAGCCAATGGGTTCTGAGAATGGGTGGGAGCTAGTGGGCGCCGTTCCTTCGGCAGTTACAGCTGCGGAGACATGACCTGTGTTCGAAATCGCTCCCTATCACGGATATAGTGCACTGTATAGTGTGTTCGCCGTTTTGTAGTGTTGTTCGAATTCTCCGTGGTTAATTTCATTCACTGTATAGTGGACTATAAAATACCCGCAATGCACAGCAAATGTGAGTGAACAAATGATGTACCCAACATTTTACTCCCATATACCGCAATGCAATGCGGTCGTCTTTTGCCAGAGGAGAAGAAGTAGAACAACCACAAAGATGGCAGACACACAACCGTAGCTGACAAAACCAAACGTCCACACCATTGACA
Organism: Epinephelus moara; assembly: GCF_006386435.1. Classification (NCBI taxonomy): domain Eukaryota; kingdom Metazoa; phylum Chordata; class Actinopteri; order Perciformes; family Serranidae; genus Epinephelus; species Epinephelus moara. The sequence continues at coordinate 37,550,107 of NC_065513.1, read as the reverse complement.
TTTCAACAATTTATTGACAAAAAGTACAACCGCCATACAGTTTGATCATCCTCAAAGCGCCCGGTTTGTTTACATGATGCTTGGCGGATCCACTTGCGTCACAGGAGTATACGGCACAGCTACTGACGCAACGACGTTCAGAAAATTTCAGTTAGTGTCCGAAATCTCGTTCAGTCGTTCCCCATGTAGTGCACTATATAGTAAACACGGAATAGGGAATAGTGAGTGAGTGAGTGAGTGAGTGAGTGGACGGTTTCGAACACAGCTATGGTGGCCATCCTGTGAGCAAGCAGCTTCATTTTGAGCCACACAACTTCCTTATCACTGTTAATAATGCTGACATCACTAGCTGCGTTGACACTGCACTAACGGTGATTTTGTCGTTACCACTGCTAAAGGGTGTTTGCAGCTCAAAACTGGGCTGTTTACGTACCCTGACGACCTGGAGGGGAGACTGGACGGTGGGCAATAAAGATGGGTGATATGGCCCTGAAATACTATCACGAAATTTCAGGGTATTTTTGTGGTAACAATATTCTTGACAATATGACAGATTGTTAAAAAAAAACAAAAAAAACATTATATTTAACTTAAGAAAATAGATTTGCAACAAAATCAGTGATATAGTTTTACAGTTTGCCTTCAAATATTCAGTAAAAACAAAAATTATCTCTCATTTCTTTAGTTTGTGAACAACAACAGTAACTCAGAGCGAGATTCAGATTCTGTATACAATATTAATAGTTCAACGAAATAAAATCTATCACAAATTACACATTTCAACAGCTCACAAATACAAAAAATGTCCCCTGGGATCTATTTATATAAATCAACAGGTGATTTCCTTCTTTTAGTAAAATCTTAAATGATTGAGTTGGGTTTTTTTTTTCCCACCTCTAATCATCACGCAATCAACCTGTGACAGGCTGTTATGATACCACAACTATCACACATTCATATATGGAGTTTTGCCACAAACGGCACGTGGGTTTACATTACCAAAGGCTTGACGCTGTGCTGCTGCCAGAGGAGCTGCTGAATGAGTTCCCTCTGAGCAGTAAGTCACTAAAAGAGTCTGAGAAGTCCGGGGCTGTTCATAAAACATTCAGGACGCCACAGTTTATTCCACACTACTGAAGCTGCTTCTCTTTTGGAACCACCGTGGAGTCAGTAATAATTTCACTTTCAGCCATGCTAGTTGTTGCCGTGGGTAACTTGTTGACGTCAATATGTCAACAAGTTGAAATATTGCGTGTATCAGGTTGCGAATTCTTTAGGGCTGTACCCAAATATTCGGATATTCGAATATTTGTTTCTATGGGTAGGTATTCGATATTCATTTTTTTATTTTATTTTATTATTATTTTTTACATTGTTAAAAATGTGCAAATATAGTATAGCCTACCAACGGAGCTTGTGCGCACGGCACGCTTGAGCGTATCCGTCTGAGGCTGTGGATCAGTGCCAAGTTTTACCACTTTATCACTATTCCCTCTAACTTGTAGCTGTTTTTTCGTTATCTTTTGAATTTAATATAACGTTTGTTTTCCCCCGTTTTGTACAATAAATTATTGTTTAAAGTTTCAACAAGTTTCTTTTGGAGTGCGTGACACAAGTGTGTTTTGAAAACGACCGCGGACTGTCACCTGCTCAACGCATCAGTACCTTCGGATGCCATGACAGTAATAGCCAATAATGTCAAAATATCATTTACAGACCGATTTAACAGACGATCACTGCTGCCCGACCCGCAGGTCCATTTGCGGGTCCCGCGGGTTACGGGTCGACCCGCGCATCACTACTCAGCTCAGTCTATAAATGCTCCTACACAACAGTAAGGCTCTAGACATTATATTCTATTCAGGCCGGCAGAACCAGCAGCGCATCGGCTCTACAGTGCACGGCACTGCTGATTAACCATTTTATTGCAGCACAGAGTGTCTGCCAGCAACCAATTACTTGCAGAGGCTTCCTACAACTTGTTTCAACGGTTCCGATTTAATCAGAAGACAAATTAAACAGGATGACTAGCCAATGTGAGAATCAAAAGAAAGCACAGAATAATGTACTGAAGGAGACCATCACATCTTTTTGTGGTTTGAGAGCAAAGATCCGGTCGCCGCTGTGCAAAACTCTGCAATACAATTAGGTCCCAAAAAAAAAACCCTGGAGTCCTCCACCATATTCGAATATTCGTTTTAAATTCTGCCAAAGGTCCGAATGTTAAAAAATGGTATTCGGGACAGCCCTAGAATTCTTCATATATTAAGAATTATACCGGTATTATCATGGACGAGATGATATGACACACCTCTAGTGGACAGAATGGTGGCGTTACAAGCGGTAACCAATGGCTGAGCAACACCACTAGGTAACCTTAGCTGTCATCAGGCCTGGGTGGTGCGCAGTGCAGTAAACAGAAGAAGAGCAAGATTAATCTATGTCCGACATGTGTAACCGGTCAATGATTAATGGCTAACTGGTAACATCTCCAGTTCAAGTATCAACAATCTTTCTAAAGAATCTCTGACTCCACCTTTAATAGGACATTAAGTAACCCATGACCTCTCGTGACCTCTGTCACTGAGTAGGAGGGATTGCTTAGATGTGATAGTGTTACATGATGAAGATTTATGTAAGGCTAGCTGACTTCTTAGACTGAGTCACTTTGGTGAGTCACTTCCACACCCAGCTCTCAGCCCCATTTAGCAACTTCAAGTTGATATATTTTCCAGACAAGGTTACAAATAATTGAATGCAGATTTAATGCAAATATCATTATGATCGAACTAAGCTATAAAGGACCTGCCGCTCTTTGATGTGTGGCCTTCAAAGGAGCATTTAATCAAGGCTCATAAAGGTGATTCATTCCGGCCAAATGGCACCGCTGAATCGATGCAATGTGAAATGGTAAGCAGCGGAAGTCACCAGTGACGCCGTCGTGATGTCACCAATGTCACCCGCCCCCTCATGCCACCTCTCAGAATTACAGATTAGTGTTTTGAATCACAGCTGCTGCTGCTGCTGCTGCTGCCTGCCATCTACTGGACTCCACACTGAGACATTCACATATCTTTGTCTTACTATGGTTGTTGTTCAGTAAAGGGTCGCCTCACCTAAAGTGGTATCTCCTCCTTGTTTTGGTGCAGTAATTTAGTGTACCTGAACAGTCATTTAAAGGCATGATAGTTTCTTTTAATGTAGTTTTTAGGACTTTAAGCAGCACAAACAAAACTACACAAACCTCTACTACATTTGGGTGGCAAGAGAATTTTCATACCTAAACCTTTTCTCATATTTTGTTTGTAATTCCAACTGGAAATAAGTGAAATTTAATTAATAGTACGTCACAAAAGGTAAAACGCTGAAAGAAGTACAGAAGTGCAGGGACACAGGCTTTATTAAAAGCACGCACACATTCACGCACAAGCACGGACACACTCTCACAAAGCCACCTCTTGCTGTTGTTAACACTCTTGTTGTGTCTCTACCCTTTCCTCTCCTTTCCTGCACAGCCCCAGACAAACAGCACCAAAAACAGCATAGTCACCAGCCCCAAAGGAAACATCCCTTCACCTGCTCTGGTATTTACCTCCTAACCACCCCCCCTCTTTACCTTTGAGTGTGTGTGTGTGTGTGTGTGTGTGGGTCTATTCCACTGCCCGTCTGTCCTTCAAGACCCCTATTTCCTACCCCACTCCCCTTCTCTCTCACTTTTGTCTGTTATTCTCTGTCTGTCTCGTTGTTTGTGGTCGATCTTTGCCCAGCTGCTGCAAGGCCCACAGCAGTCGGGCAGGTCTTAAACCAGCAGGTGGTGTCAGGAAACATTTCCACGTGGCAGGTGTGGATGCTATGTGACTTGCACGCGGGTTGATATTGTTCTGCCATGTCGTTTTCTCTGTCAGTGAGAGTTTCCCAAAAGAGGAACAGACAGGCAATGCCTGCCGGGGCTGTCAGTGCGATTTACCCCCTTCTTCCTGTGTATGCCGCTGTAGAGAAGCGGATCCCCACTGCGAGAGCATCAAAGTCCAAAGGTCTTCAGATTGTCCTTCCAGCCAAATAGCACACCAGCTGGTTTCAGAGATTAATTCCTCCTCTTCTGTTAATGGTGTGAAAATCAGAGAAATCGGCTTATTGGCTGGAGAAAACCTGCATGGTCTTGGGCTTCTGGCACGTGGTCACAAAGCGCTTTTATTGAGGGAATCTGTGTGCATTTACACCTGGAAGGATAGTCCAGAAGTGCAAACAGGAATTTTACTCAGCATCAAACCTTCAGGGGGGATTTCCAAATTATTTGTGCTTCTCTTTTTGATTTGTGTTGGCTTCATCTTATTTACACTCTCTGTTAGTGATAGGGTTGGATACCTTTCACATTTCAACTGGCACTGCCCGCTGCAATTCAGTACTGGTAACTAACAGTCCCTTTTTTCACTACTTTACTCTCTCAGTAATAACAAAAATATAATATAGGTGTTAAAAAATAACTCAAAACTCCAAGCTGCCGGGCACAAGTGAAGAGAGATTCTGAGGGAGTGTGCTGCTGACAACGGAGACGTGTAAGTCTGCACGGAGCTGGTGCAGGCAGCTGCATGGGTAAAAATGAGATTTGCTTAAGAGGTGAGTGAAAGACGCTGATATGTTTGCAGTGTAGATATAGGGAAGGTTTTCACCTGGTGCCACTGTGTCACATTGTGGCTGCAAGGCGTTGTTGTTCAGTTGTGCAAGTTCAAGTTCAGTACCCAACCTTCGTGGGTGAGTTACAGACATGGGAACTTATTTCTCATCATTTTCTTTCAGTAAAAAACATCATCATTTGTACATCTGTTAGAATAAGATCGTCCAACAGTACACCTTTGACTGGTGGTTTTGGATAGATAAGCCCCAAAAAAAAACAGGTTTGCAGGTTTTATGTTACCATATGTTACCATTTTAAAGGTGTATCATACTGTAGATTTTTATTGTCAGACAGCTATTGGTTTCAATCCATGACACTATAAAAACAGTCTGTGTTTGCAACAGCATTAACAGCTAAGTGTAAGATCAACCCTTAAAAGCATTTGTATGGTGCTTGAAGACAGCACATAAGTTCAGACTGCAAACATGTAAATCATGTACGTTATTCTGAAGACGTCACAGGATAACTGTATTGATTGGACATCAGGAACGTTTTGTTAACACCACTACTCATTATGACCCATTTTCCTCTTCCCGTCTTTCTCTTTCAACAATTTTTTACCAGTGCAAAAAAAATACTGGTAAAATCCTTTTCCTGCTGCTCATGGTTCACTGTAGTCATCAGTTTAGATTAACTTCACCTTTGACTTAAAAAGAAAAAGCAAAAGTCTGCATCCTCGCTGTGTTTCTCATGACTAAAGCCTTCTACAGTGTGCTCTGCTACTCATTCAGGGTGAAGGACAACAGAAGGTGACAGTTTCAAAGCATGTGCTCTTTTCTTTTTGCCAAACTGTCTTTTACAGCTACCTCAGTCATTTAATAAGTAATTTAGATTTTTAAAGTGGTCAGTTTGCTTCAGTTTTATGATACCATCACATACTGTTACTTTTAAAAAGGGAAAAAAATAGGTATAAGGATGCAAAAAAAAGGTAGTTTTATGCCCAGTTTCAGTTGTCCAGTGTCCAGTCATTTTATAATAACTAGTCCATACCCGGGGATGTGTTATGTATAGAGGAATAAGAAATCAAAAACAGTATATTAGAGGAGATGCAAAATCAGAGCACTGTAAATGCACTGTGTAATAAATATTAATGTAAGACAAACAATGCACACTGTATTTAGAAACATGGTTTATGGAAAAATACATGGAGCATAGTTTTGGCTGACGGCACGGAGGCACGTACGTATGCGGGGCTGTGCGTGGGCACACACATACACACGCAACATGGAAAAAGAATGAAAGAAACAGTGCAAAGTGCACAGCGCAATGTTTAGTTTGTAATGTTAATAGGCTAATGTCAGTAAAGTGAAAATACGTAACGGCTGGCTCGCGCACACAGACACAGACGCGCGTTCGTTCAATAAAATAATTACCTTAGTCTTCAGCAAGTGTGGTCCGAGCGCAGGTGTTTTCCAAGTGGTCTCCACGCATGCGCAGCTCGTGCTGCTAATGGTGCTCACAGTATGAATGGGTAGTGGACAAAAACGCGAATATAAACAGTGGAAATGTGGGAAAAATGCAAAAACGGCATCGTGGCTGTCTGCACATGACCAAGATGAAAGCCTATGTGCAAGTTCAGAGAAACAGGTCAAAGCAGTGAGGAGGAAAACGGACGATGACAGACGGACGGAGGGACAGAGGTTTCTCCATTTAATAGTAGGATGTTGTCACAATACCAAAATTTGAAACAAAAAATGATACTCAGTATCATGACAAATAATAACAAAAAGTTTAATGCACAAAAAAATGTGACAATTGTTTTACTTTGTGTCTCTGCCTTCAGTCATGTGGTGGGTTTGTTGCTGCAACAGCACGTTGAGGACCAGTTGATTTTGTAGTTTAATTTTATAACATATGATACACTTAAAAACGTTCTTTTTTTTTTCTTTTAAATTCAAGTGTCCCTTCTCTAAATTCAGACTTTTCTGCAGGTCCTTGAAGGCAGCAGAGGCTAGGCTCTCCATGAGTTTGGGGTGGATAACTGATCTGTTGATCCGTTCAGAGCCGATCACATCAGTTAGACCCAGTTCAGACCTGGTAGAATGAAATGTTAAGTTTCACTTCCAATGTTCCTGACACTCTGCTGCTACGTTTATGCCAAGAGTGCGCTCTGTGTTGTACAATAAATAACCAAACAGAATATATATTTCACCGGCGCTCCTAATGAACAGTCCAGCAGTCCAAAAACAGAAAATCTATTTGTGTCGGCAGATGTTTTGATCGTGGCTGGCGGCCAATAATGAATGAATGTGTGGGAAACCCTGCTGTTGTTTCATCTGTGCAGCCTTGGGTTGAATATCTGATTTGACAGTACTGTCATACAGTATTAGTTCAAGTTTTTGACCATCAAAGCTTTAGTAAGAAATATTTGCGATTAATGAGAGACAAGGATCAGTTAAAGCACCTAAAATAAAGTGACATTTAGCCACTTTGTTGGTCACATAAGCCATAATATCTATTAAAAAGAATACTTTGCAAGATGGCTGAGCTGTTACTTACAGTTTTCCAGGTTTGCCGAGCTCGTTGTGGATTTGTGACACACCTGTTTCGTTTGGCGTATCTTGCGTTTGACTTTTCAGGGTCATCTTCGCAATTTTTGAATCTATTCCAGATGCTTGACGTTTTGACATTTTGTTAATGTATCTGTAAGCTGGTCAAACTCTGCCAGTTTCTGTAGCACAGGGCTGCTAGAGACTGACATTTGATGAGAGCAATTCAGAATCAGAAAACTACAACAAAGTTTAAATGTACTTGTCTGAGAATGATAAAAAAAACTATATATGTAAATACTGTTACATAAAGATTTCGAGATCATTTCAGTTTAAACAAACAAAATAAGTATCGATAACATATCGTTTAGCCCTTTTTGTAAGATGTTAAAGCAGATAAACGATGTCCTGATTCATATATTGGTTTCATTGGAAGCTGTTCTGTAAGCACATTTGTAGAAGAAGATAAATCTTCATAAAACTGACTCATTTCAGTCGTACTCCAGCAGTGAGCTACATTTGAAAGGGTGTACGAGCATAATGTTTCCGACACTATTTTCCTCTGCGCATTATTTAGCCAAAATAGCAGCATTATATCATGCCATTTATACACCCAGGCCGCGCTTAATTATAAATCACTGGCAACCGAATCCTAGATGCCTCACTAATGATCTCACTTACTTCGACATGTAACACAGCTAAGGACTCAGGCAAGTTTGTTTCCTGCATACTAAATATAGCTTTCATACAGTGGCTTTACAAAGCTCCATCTGAGCATGTAATGATAATATGTTACAGACTCTAGGTTATTGGTCAGTGGGTCACTAACTGATGTAACCCAGTGGTTACCCTGGTATGTTGGGGAATACCAGTTGCTGTATCACTAGCAGTAGCCTGGCCTCGGCGTGGTGCAGTGATTAGGGCTAGCCACCTGCTCTCAGTCCTTTCGCAGAGAAGGCAAAATGACAGTTGTCCTTTTGTGAGTGTGTGCATGCATGTGATGTTAGCGTACACCCCAGTCCTCTTTGCACATGTGCAGACACATTGTAAGAAGCACTTGATAGGAAGTGTGCACGGAGCAGAAGCACAACCATAGATCACAAGAGGCTTTTTTTCCCCTGATCCTTGAAGGGAATAGGGAGTGGGAGGGCGGCTGTGATCTCCATGCTGTTGCTAGGGACTTGAGCTAGTTACTGTTTAGCCATTTGGTACATTAACTCCTTCATCACAGAGCTGCCAGGTCATGGAGAGACACACTTACGTGACCTTAATTTTCCAACCTGGAAGCAGTGTGGTGGGCTGCTGAGATTCCTACATGACATGTGCACAAGTACTTGAATATATACATGTGGCTTGACTCTATTTACGTTTAACAAAAGGCCCTCTAAATGAAATCATTTGACTCATCTGCACCACTGGAACATCCCTGCATGAGCCTCAGTGTTAATGTAAAGTCAGCGTCGATGATATGACACCATCAGCCCTCACCCCCTCCTTCTAATCTGCAAACCCCAGGTACTTTATTCTCACTCATCATCTTCTCCCAAGTTGCCACCGGTGCCTGTTGCCCTGGGTGATGGTTGCCCTGACAACACCGCCATCATCACCAGGGAGAAAGCTGATGATTGGTCATCACAGAGGTGTCATTTCCTGGTAGGGGGAGAAAAGAGCTGCAAATAACATGGGTGGCGGCGCTGGGTTCTGATTTACTGTACATCAAATGACAGTTTTTGGCAGACTGTGGAGAGCTGCAGAAAAGGGGAGAAAATATATCCGTCTCTGTTCTGAATCATCAGCAATCAGTGCCGGCTGTATGAAGTGACAAGACGGCAACACTTTGGGCTTTGTGAGCCGCAAAGTTCAAGCAGCACTGTTTGAAAGGAGCCACTCATTGTGCTAAAAATGTAACAAAGTCGTCGCGGAAATGACAAAAAATCATTTGATTACAGAAACTACAACATGAAAAGAAGAAAGGAGACTATGCTGTGCTATGAGTGGAAGTTCCAGCTTAGTTTTAGCAGCAAGAAGGTTAAGAGGGGTGTTGGTAGCAGAAGTGATAACAACGAGAAAAGTTATACGGCTAATCTCGTGGAGCGACTGAGCCAATTCCATGCACACGATCCTGACCAACAAAAGACCCGGCAATTTCAGACAGTATTTCTTTTAGAAAGAAATCCCGAAATGATGCCAGGATGTGCCCGGGAGTGCTCGCCTTTTCTTTTGAGACAAGTGTGAGGGAACAGAATGACCCGTTTTCATCTTGTGGGCCATCTTTTTGCCGGGTGTGCCGGTGCCTTGTAAGATGTTGAGGCTGGTGTTTATCTATGTCAGAGCTCATTTATATTGTATGAGCTGGCTGTTCTGGTGTACAATTCTCTTGATTCTGCACATATTTGCATCATGTAGGGCATTGGAGGCAACTTAAGGATTATGCATGCACAGCAGGGCAGTGCGGAAATAAAGAGCAGCCATGTTCGGCAAAAGCCTGGATAAGCTAAGGTTTAAAAATGTCACAGTTTTGAGAGCAACTTAATGCTGCCCCTTTCCTCAGGCTGTGTACAGACTGTGTGTGTGAGAGCGAGAATGCGTGCGAGTACTGATGTGCTCATGGCAGACACTTCACCCTGCGTTTCAGTACTGTCTCTGACTCTCAATTACATTTTTCAGCTCATCCACCCACTCCTTCTCTCTGTTTGAAGGATTCTTCTCTCTTTCCTTTGTCAGCGTTAACAAGCACTTTCTCTTCATCCAACATTCATATCACTCTCCTCTCCTTCTTTTTACACTTAATCCATTCCTATCAACTTTTATGTCACAGCCTCTTCTCTTTCTTTCCCTCCCGCTCTCTTCCCCTCTCTTTCCTCTTTCTCGTTTATTCCACGGTCCTCCATCTTCCCTCCTCCTCCTCCTCCTCTTCTTCCTCCTCCAGGAACCTCAGACAACTGTCATCCATAATCCAGTGGACGGGACGAAGGTATACATACATCATCCCCCGGTCCTTACCTACTCTTTATCCTCTCTGTCATTCTCCTCCTCTTCCTCTTCTTCTCCTGCCCTTTGATCCTTCTTCTCATCGTGCATTTGTGTGAGCGCACCATGGCATTGGTTTACTAATGGGTTTGTGCATATGTCTGTGTGTGTGTGTTAGATTACACTCCTCAGATAGATTACTTTATATTATGAATGGAACAAGTGGTTATTGGGATAGCAAACGTTGAGAGAACTTTCCCTTAAAAATCTAACAACACTCAGTATCATCCAGGTGCATTTCTTTTCCCCGTCTTGCCTTTGTTCAAGCAGAGCATTGTGCAGCATAATGAGCAGTGTTGCTAATGATTTTATGCTTAGATTCATGCAAAAACAGGACCTTTTACCACACTGTGGAATCTAGGTTATAGAATTATAAAATGGAGTTGTCAGAAAGCTCCGATGTAGCTAAAAGACATATTTTTTGTTAGGGATGCACCGATTTATTGGCTGTACATCGCCATCGGCCCATGTAAAATAAGATGACATTCACTGTGGCAGATGCTTTCCTGTTGTATCACGTCAATTTTGTGCAGGCTAAAAAGAAGGGCTCGAAAACGTACAGCCTAAGAAAACATTGTTGGGATGAACAGAGACGGAGAGAGGGACACCTCTGGGACAAAAGGAACAACTCACTATGGACACATCAGGGGATGCATCCTTTTGTGTCTCTGATAATGCTCCATTGTGAACTACAACTCTGTGTTTAAAACGTCAAGAGGAGAGATTGTTAACGTTAACTGTAACTAACAGCCAATGAAGGTTGCATCGGGTTAAATTATGATGTGTTTAAGCTGTCTTCGGTAAAAAGGTAACCTGGAAATCCAGATGCGTAACATGATGACGACAGCGCTGTGCCGTAGGAGTCGAAAAGTAAACAGTCAAGATGGCAGCTGCCAAAGGACCGCGTCCATTCAATTTAGCTTTGGAAGAAACACTAAGCCAACTACACTTATCTTTTTCCTTGAGAGAGGAACAGAAGACTGCCCTAGAAGCCTTCACTTCCAGGAAGGACGTTTTTGCTGTTTTGCCGACGGGATATGGCAAAAGCATAATATATCAGTTAGCCCCACTGGTTGGCAAACCAATGGGGCTTAGTGCAATGAATACGTCACCTTGTTTTTTGCTCTGATTGGCTATCGTGCTATCCAATTGCGTGTGGCGACATTTGAAATGCCTCAGTTAGTGCCCCTTGGGTTGGAAGGGTGTATCAGTGAGGGCCAGACTCAAAATCTTTATAGATTTAAGTCTGGATTTCCAGGCTAGTAAAAAGGAGTATTGAGCGAAGATAAATTATAACGTTCGCTTGATGTTGTTAAATGTAATCCGCTAAAATGAAGCTTTGACGAGAAATTTCAATAAATAAGTTGCTTGAAGGAGGAATTTGCTGATGTTTTCACAGCAATATAACAGGGAATAATGGGGGCGTCGGCCAGCGCCCCATGTACAGAGGCATTGCCTCGCTGCAGCGGCCGCGGGCTTGAATCCGGCTCACGGCCCCTTGCTGCATGTCAGTCCCCACTCTCTCTCTGTCTCCCCATTTCACCTTCTGTCCTGTCAATAAAGGCAAAAAAGCCAATAAAAAATAATCTTTAAAGAGGGAATAATGAAATGTTTAGTAAAAAGTAGGGCTGCCCCCGACTAAGAGCTATCCTCGTCGACCAATAGTCATCATTTAGGACCATTAGTCGACTAGTGTCCCGCATGTTTACGATATTACTTTAATTATTAAATGATATATTTTGGTGGTTTGAGTTGAAGGTGTGAGAAAGAATAGTATCAGTAACATTGTTAACACTGTGCTACATTACAGAGAAATACAAAACCGTACTAATGAACCTTCATTAATATAGGCCTATATTTTATCTACAAGTGCACGTCACACACTGAGCGAGCCGCCTGTTAATGACGCTGTGGGCTAATGGGCATGTAGCTACTTCCATGTTTCAGATGATACGTCATGTTTGTAGTCGACCAATGAAGATGAGTTTACATATCATGAAAAAAGATGTTTTTTCATGTGAGAGAAGGTTATTTTTTGATTGAGTTTGTGCTTATTCAAAGGTAATTGTTCAGTTTAGTAATTTTTTTGCCATGGATATGTCTTTATTTCCCTGGCACAAAAGGGGGAATAAATAACAACAAAAACAAAATAAACAAGAGCAGCAGCAACAAAAAACCCTCAGTATTGGTATCAGCTATTGGCTGTAGTTATTTTGAACATCGGTATCGGTGCATCCCTAATTTCTGTATCGTTGTCGTTATTGATCTTTGGTTTGTACCCTATCACGCAGCCTCCTAAATGTTGTTGCTACAGTTAGTGTGAATGTGTGTGGGTCTGTAGGTGTTTAGAGGATGTGCATGAACCTGCATGACTTTGCAGTCAGATCCCTTCATCAGGTATGACCAAGCATTTATTATCCGTGTCTGTGCGTGTGTGTGTGCCACTGTGTTTGCTGAAGTTGTTTTTGCTGAGTTGTGATGCGCACAGCTGAAGGGGAACAGTAACGTAACTTTTTTTTCCTGAAGCCACATCCCAGTTTTGCATCACAACAGAGTGACCTTTCCAGTAGATTTTGGGTCAGACCTCAGAGGGAAGTGCTTGGCTTTGCATTGTGAACAACAGTAGGTCTTGGGAAGTTTGAAGGGAGGCAACACAGGAAGGCACTGAAAGTATCACGGAAGAATTCTGCTTCATTGCAGTTTTGTGTTTTCACACCAGCGGCCAGATGTCACAAGAAACATGCACACACACCTTCTTCCACAGGTAAAATGGTGTTTATAAAGGGAGAACGTGCACCCCTCACACACGTACACTCAGTTTTAGCTGAGACAGCTACTGGTGATGTGATAAGGAAGAGACTGAATGTAAGTTGAGAGACAGGTAACATTGTTTTTATGTTGTTATTTCAGGCTGCACATCGCTCTGTAAAATGTCCACGAAGACACTTTAAAGAACTTCATTTTAAATCATTTATGCGCTATGAATGAATCATTGATCTTCCCTCTGATATTTAACAATAATGATGACCAAGATTTTACCGTGACGATGGTTTGAGGAAATGTGATGAATTTGTGAAGGGGACGCTACAAATGTCCACAGCGATGCGTTATGATAGCCACTCTTGCAGCATTTGAGAACCTCACAGATGTGACAGCGTTAGTGAAAAACCACTTTCTTTGCCATCATTTGTCACTGACAGGTCTAATTGTCAGTAGATGGTACAACAATTGATGTGCAAACAGATGTTGAAGACCATTTCTACATCCATTAATATTGAACTGTGCTAGTGTGAAAATTAGGCTCATGCATGTACGCCCTGTTTCACAGCGACGAGAGTTATAGAACGTAATCATGCAGCTTTATAGAACTGACGAAAAGAATGTGTATGCATATTTCTGAAACTTCTCCCGTGTGCCTAGCGTGTAGGAAAACTATGAATAAACCTATCTAGAGCTAGCGTTTGATTTGTCCGTTCTGGGCTACTGTAGAAACAACATGGCAGACTCTGTGTTGGAGGACCCGCTACGTATGTAGATATAAACAGGTCATTCTCAGGTAAAGACAACACAGCAATTGTAGTTTCAGGTGATTATAAACTAATAAAACCCAGTCAATGATATTTAATTTAATTTATCCCCTGAAACTCTAAACATTTAACATCTAGAACACTTGCTTGCCTTGTTTGGTCCATCTGGTCATGAGAGAATGATGAATTTTGACCTGCGTGCGCCCATATTGACACCTTTGTACAGGAAAGGACCCAAAACATGAGGTTTTATAAAACAGTAAAGCTGCCTCTCTGATGCGTGGACATCCTGGCATTGCAGAACAAACAGAGGGGAAGCCTCGAGTCATGATTAAATGGGTGAAATACTTTAGTTTATGGACTGAGAAACAAATATAGACTGAACAACAGTGAGGGTTAATTACAGCAACATGCACAAATAAGTATCGTATTTTGGTAGGTAACATTTACAAGCCCTCGATGCAATGAAATGAATAAAATGCTAAATGTCAGAAAGAAAACTTCTCTCTATGATTCAGACCAAAGAAAACAAACTGTAGGTGCGATCACACTTATAATGATATTTCTAATATGTGAGGATGCCACAGTTCTCTCCCTCACACACACACACACACACACACACACACACACACACATATACACACATATACACACGTACAGTTTTTCTCTTCCCTTGTTCTTCCTCTCCTCAGGTCACCAGCTGCTCTTTAGAAGGCTATGAAACCACTTTTGTGCTTTGTGCTCGCGATGCTGTTCGTGCACGCGTGTACTTCTAATGAGGTCACCGAGTCTCTCAACTCTCCTCTACATGCAGGGGAATTTAGGCCCATTTAATCTGCTAATTGGAAATCTGAAGCTAACTTCTCCTCTGGCGAAAGCCCGAGATGAGAGACACAGCCAGGCAGACAGAGAGGTAGATGGATAGATCACACGATCTGAAGCCGTGCTTAAGATGACAACTTATTGCCCTGTGAGAATCCCCTCCACCTGCCCCCACTGTTGGAATAGATGGATGGAGCACATCCCATTGAGTTTCTGTCAGTTTCAGCAAGAGACGAGAGCACCCTGCGGAGGAAAGACGTCACATGTCCACATGGTGTGAATGTGATGCACACACACAGAGAATGAAGCTGCCTGGAGTAGAAGAAGACAAAAGAGGTTTCAGGTCAAGGGTAAAAAAAGTCAAATATAGAATGACTGCTGTGGATTACTGGGCTTCTGGGCTGATGGTTTGCTGCATGGTTTGACTTTATATTCGCAGAGGCTGGATGGTGGTGACACATTAACACTTTAACAAGACTGTGATTCTGTCCTTGTTTGACATCTGTTCATGACTGTAGTCACATTAATTGGACATATTTGGTGCTCTGTAACCACTTTTGGTTTTGTGAGGACTTGACATAACAACACAGGAAAACGCCCCCTACTGGCCTGTGATCTGACTGTGTACAACAAGTGTCGTGATGTGTGTCTTCATGTGTATTTAGCACATATGTGTGCGCTGAACCCAAACTCACTGTCTGTCTCTGATCTCCAGGAATCATCAGACAGCAGCAACACCACCGTGGAGGATGAAGACGTGAAAGGTAAGACCGCAGAGACACAAGAAATAACAACACGACAAATTCCGAAGCTCAGAAAAGTCATGTATTGAACTGTTTGCTGCAAGTGAAAGGTCAGAATGCTTCTGTGAGCAAATTTTGCAGCATCCCTTGACATTTCCACTGTACTGATGTAATTGTTTGTTGCTGCAGCCAGTCTACAAAGAACGTGGGTAACGGCAGAATTCCACCACGATGTGCCTCTCGTGATTATAAAGATCACATGAGGAGGACAAGTCATTTTTTGGAACACTAGAAACATTAAAAACAAGTGTATGACATTCAGCAGATAGCACGCCCAGAAAGTAGAGGAGATTTGGTCGACTGCCTTTCAGTAGGGCTGCACAATTAATCGAATATTAACCATGAGTGACTGCAATATTGACGCTTAAAATGCATGCTGGGATCATAAAAAACTGCTGCATAACACATCAAGCTATTCCTAAAAAAAGCTGTCATGACTGTTGCAACTGCAGACGGACATAATGAAAATCATCTGTTCATTATCTATCATCATCCATTGTCTGGAAGTATTTCGGATTTAGGAGAGAACAAATCACATCCAAAGAGTGCGTGAGACGTGTCTGCAACACAAAGAAGCACAACTTGTTAAACCACCTGGAAAAAAAACACCACAATTTGCAGTATGATGAATACATGAAGTCCGAGAAGAATAACATTGTTAACATTACCGCGCTACATCCCCAGCCTAATAATAAATCTAAAAAATACAGTGGTTAGGCCTGCCCCCGACTAAGAATTTGTATCGTCGACCAACAGTCGTCATTTAGGGCCATTAGTCGACTAGTCGCCCGCATGTTTACGATGTTAATTAATGATTAAATTATATATTTTGGTGGTTTGAGTTGAAGGTGTGAGAAAGAATAGTATCAGTAACATTGTTAACACTGTGCTACATTACAGAGAAATACAAAACCGTACTAATGAACCTTCATTAATATAGGCCTATATTTTATCTACAAGTGCACGTCACACACTGAGCGAGCCGCCTGTTAATGACGCTGTGGGCTAATGGGCATGTAGCTAACTTCCGTGTTCATATGATACGTCATGTTTGTAGTCGACCAATGAAGATGAGTTTACATATCACCTTGGGTTCGTCCTTCACCTTCTCAAAATGATCCCACACTTTGGATTTCCTGCCCGACATGTTATTAACTAGCCTGTGGAATAACCGCAGGTACCAGCCCTGGAAATTAACTGCTGAGCGTGGCCACTTCCTGTGTCTGTCCTTTCACATTAAATTCCCACATGGTCCAGTCATACAGGTTGGTGGATACATATCCATCCAGGTTTAAAAGAAAGATGGAAATAACCAATGCAGTCACATTCCATTCGGCCAAATATATGGGTCCAATAAACACTGTCAATGTTAATCAAACTCATCATGGTTATTATTTTAGCCATAATTGTGCAGCCCTTTTTTCAGTAGAGCTTGTTAAGTTTTCAAGTTTTGTGATGGTGGATTGCAACAAGTTCTGCTCCTACTCTGAAGTTACACATGTGGAAAAGGATTCTTAGATTCTCCTCACAAGTTGTCAGTGACATAATTCTTGTACCTGAGTGAGCTTGTATTTATGAAATTGGACATTTTTTTATGGTTAATGATTACCATTAAATGTTCTGACAACACAGAGAGCACAACAAGTCTTCTTACAACTGGCGCTCTGCTTTGCATGAGCTTCTTGTTTACTAGACGGCAGTTTGAAGAGCCTCAGGGTGCTGATGCATTTTGATGCCAACTGTTAAAACTCTCTCTCTCTCTCTCTTGTGACTGGCGTTGTCTTCGTTTTGGCTTATTAGAGGTTTTTTGCTCTGTCTCTGAGATGTGGTTTATTTTTTGACAGGGTGAACTTTTGTGTCATGGTGATTCTTGGCCATTTGTAAAAGCTTTTAGGTGTGAAATGGAACAAAAAATGGCTTCTTTTTTATTCAGTCACCATGTGAACCCAAAAACAGAGATGTTTTAATTGAGTTTTACTCTTAGTTTGAAAATAAAAGTTATACGTACACATGTGTGGTATGGATTGTGTAGAAGAGACTTACAGTAAAGTTAGTCATGAAGCAGTCAACCGGCTGATAGCTGACCTCTTACTGACCCCTCATGGAGCCTGGCTGTATTGCTTCCTTCTGCTGGTTTTTTTTGTGTGTGTGTGTGTGTGTGTGTGTGTGTGTGTGTGTGTGAGGTTTTTTGGGGGTGGCTGTGAAATCTAAGAGGCCTTGTAATGCCGTTGAGGTCTGGCTTTCTCAAAAGTGTTGCCATTTGGCTGAAATCTTAATACTGAGAAACACACACCTCTGGAATAACAACATGCCTGTTCGAGGTGTCAGCTTGCAGAGTAGTGTTGCTTGTGGCTGGGATTGTAAAATGACCGTCTCAGTAGTGCACATGTCACACAAATCAGCACATAACTTCACAAAGTGCTTTTGTGTCCGCTGCGTGTGTGTGTGTGACTGAATCTATGTTTGCGTAAAGTGTGATTTCGTGTGTGTGTGTGTTTGTGCGCCTCACACTCAAACACCCCTGTTCTCCACATCTAAGCTGAGTACAACGCGTAAATCGGGTCATGAATGTATCATTTCGGTGCCGGGCATACAGAACAGAATGTGCAGTTCCATGTCCTCCTCTTCCTCCCTACAGAGGCTTTGCTGCTATGTCACAAATCCTCTAGCAACCATGGCAGAGCCGTCATGTAGGTACGCACAGAAAACAAGACACAGATCACTGTATTGAGTGACTGCTGGAGCTTTTAAACATGACAAACTATTAAGTGTCACAACCGCTGTCAAGCTGTCAGAGGCACACTGGGTCTCCCTCACCTGGTGGTGAAGCTGCGGGGTGCACAGTGTTCTGTCTCTCATCTGATGCTAACACCACTGTGGTGTGATGCCTGTTTTTTGTTGAGATGACGTCTTTGTGTTAATATTAGGCCTATTATTTCATGCTTTTTTGTTACAAGGTTTTGTTAGTTGTGACTGTTAAGACTGAAAAGGGCATTATGAATCAGACATAGTGCTGTGCATTGTTATTGCTGCTGCCATCCTCTTTGAGATGTGTTCTAGAAAAAGATATGTTTACACGAGGAATCGATCCCTTCTCAGGTAATTTATGTGATCACTTGATCTTGAAAGACATTACTTGTGCCCATCTCTATGTGCAGCACTGCAACACTATTCTGAAGTCATTCATAGAGGAGCAGTGTGTCGTCTATGTATCTGCACACTGTCCAGTAAAAATGTAATCCCATTCACCTAACATGCCTCCTGGATGGGAATATCGTAAAACATCTGATTCATAAAAGTTTACACCGCTACTTGTTTAACCCTCCGGTCCCCCTTATAAAAAATTGTACCTGTCCCCTTCGGGAAGTTTTTCGTCCTTGTTGAAAAACAGCCATAAAAATATTAAATATTAATATTTTTTTCCACTTTTTTTTGGCTTAAATCTTTTAACCAAATCCTACTCAGATTATACATATCAAATATTCATTCATTTTGAGGATTTTTAACCCTTTATATGCCATTTTCTTTACATGAAGTCACTGTTACTTTTATGAAAAAAACATGAATTATGAATTACTTTCTATTTAATAAATGTTGGATGGATTTTTTTTTCATGTTATCACAGTCTGGGATATGTGAATGATTAATAACAACACCAATTTTGATGCATTATTATTTTTTGTGCAGTTTCAATTTTTCAGTAAACACTGACACCTTTCCCCTTCGGGACGTTTTTTGTCCTTGTTGAAAAACAACCATAAAAATATTAAATATTAATATTTTTTTCTACTTTTTTAAAAAATAGGAGAAAAATTCAGGCAACTTACTTACTGCTTATTATTTAGTGTGTTTGCTCTGCTGGGGAAGCAGGAGAAAATGTATGATTCAGCTGGATTTTAGTAAAAACTTCCATTTTGATCCCCTAACTTGACATTGTGTATTTTGAGTCCATGTACACACACACACACGCAAACTAATATTGCAATATTTTTATACAGACCACACTGTCACATCCTTATGAGCACAGCAAGACCATTTTTGATCTACTCTGCATTTGCCCTCCCTGTTAGGGGCCTATAGTGCTTCAAGTGCCAAACCAGGAATTGTAATCAAAAGACAGCAGGGCCCCAAAAATGGAAATTGGCCCCATCTGTTTTTGTTGTTGTTATTGTTTTACCATTCTTGGGTCTCTCTAACCAACCTGACTGCCAGAGATAGAAAAAAATCACATTTTTTATGTAAACTGAAGGGAATCAAAAAATGTCGTTTTAATGGGTTTCAATCGGGACGGTTTTCGTCCGAGGGGGCGAGTTGTCGTAAAAGGTTGCCATTTGTGTATTTTAGGCCTGATTTAGGAGCAGCTTTAAAATTTCAAAATATCACCAAAAATAAGGTTTCTGACCAAATGTCATGCTATATGCATGAACACAGCCAAAGATATCAAAAAATAAAAACTGAAAAATGACTGAAAAGGACGTTTTCCATCCGAGGGGGACCGGAGGGTTAAAATGAATTATTAAATCCACCCTTTACGGGAGTAGGGTACCCCGAGGGAGCATTGCGTCACCCTTATAGCCCCGGGCTCTACTGTACTTTCCCTGTGTACACAGTGAAAGGTATGCTCCCCCTACACATATCCTTTCCTTCCAAGGTCCCAAATTGGAGCCCTACCACCCCACCCCTCTGGCAGGAGAGGGCAAGGGCACCTTGGGAGGGGGGTCCGGGCTAAAGGGGGAGGCGTCTATATTTAGCCCTGGTGGCAGGAAACAGAGACGGAGTGCCCAGAGAGGCGTTAAAAACACACCGCTCTGCTAGCGCCACCCTTGGATAGTATTAGTCTCACACAGCAGTTTTAAGACTCTTAAGATACGAACCCGCAGATAGCACGCTTAGCACCAGAGAAAACTACAAGGGCCAGGTGAGTGCGGGAGGAAGGGGAGCCGTGTGTGGTTAGTGGAATAGTTCATGTCATGTCGGCCTTTGTAGGATCTTGTCAGGTCAGCGAGTGCTCGACAGCTGGTTTGTAACCCAACACCTGTGCAGGCTCTCGGAGCATCTGAACACATATCTGCTCTGTTACTCTCAAAACTTTTATAGTAGAGAATATGTTACAGAGAGTTTTCTGAGGGCCGCTTGTTGTGACTCGTTAATTTGCAGTTTTGTTGTGTAGGTGGTAATTTATTACATCAGTTAACATTTGTAGGATTGCTTGCTGTTAAATTGCTAATCCTGAAGTTGTTCTTTTTGTGACATCTGTGGAATTAAGTGCTAATTGCTGGGATGTTTCGGCACTGGACTTCGGAGGGATCAGCTGTCAGTCAAACAGTGTGGGCCGTGCTGCATATCTGGTTTCTTAGAGGAGGAAAATTTACATTTGTTGAAGCAAATGTTTGTGCTGGTCTGTGAATTTGGTGGCACAAAACTGTTCTCTCTTGTGCCATTCATTTTTTCCTGCAGGGACTCTTTCTTTCCTTCAATTTGTCAGTGAGTGTTAACGTGTTGCGTTTCCCCTCTGTGCCAGCTGATTAAACAGACAAGCGGTAATGAGTAACATCCAGCTCTCTCTCATTATCATGGCCATCACCGTTGTCATCATCCATCCTCTGCTCACTGGCAAGACTTCCATTAAAGTCTCAGTAAAAAACCTCACATGCAGCAGCAGCTACTGTTGTAAATCCGCCTGTAATGGAGCCATTAACTGGGATAACGAGGAAACTGCTCCCTTTTTTTTCTTTTTCAATGAGATCTGGCGACAGAGGACTCTCAGTGAAAAGTAGCTGTGATTTCTCAGAGCGAGAAAAGGTTGACTGGGTTTATCATCTCGTATTTATCTGCCTCCACCTCATGTCATCTCACACCATCATTCCACACTGTGACATTTCAGGTTGTTTTTTTTTTTTTGTGAGGCCCATCTCTCTTTGCATTCATGTGTGTGTTTGCTGTCATTCTCTGTGTGTGCGCATGTTATCAGGGAAGAGCTTAGACAACAGCTCGCTTAAGGCGCAGTCCAGCACAAGCTCCCAGCCTGATAGCTCTCAGGGCTCCTCAGCTGCTGTGCACTGTAAGTCAGCATGGCTCGCCAAATGCAGCCTGTAACACACACACACACACACACACACACATCCACATGCTCTACTAGCAATTCACCTTGACTAAACCCTTCCTTGTGTGTATTCCATTCAGCAGCCCTGCATGTATTAAAAGCATACATCTGCTGCCATTTAGCACCTCTAAATCCCCCCATTGCCCTGACTTGCACTGTGCTTCATTCCTCCATCAGCGTCTTCTTAGTCAGCACCATTCCTACGTCTTACTATCAGACAGTCTGAAATACCCAATAACAAAATAAACAGTCAAAGAAACAAGCCGTTCTGAAAAACAGTGAGATGCTTTGTAGTATTTCTACTCCTCTACTATCCCATCCTCCCCCCGTTCCACCCACGCCACGTGTGTTTGGAATAACTCGTTGTCTCCTTCTCATGGATGTACGTGGAACAGCAAGGCAACACTGCTCCATGACAGTCTGTGTTTTAGCTGTTTTTCAGACGTTTCTAAGCATGAATTTTGTGTCTTTAATGTTCCCTTCACTGTCTGTGAGTCAGATTTTGTCTTGGAGAGCACTAAGGACACATCCAGGACAACAATTTCACAGTAAATGAGACTTCATTGCTGTTGATGCTTGTCTCAGTGCAGTGGTTCTCAACCGGTGGCCCTCAGGCGTCCTTGAGGGAACTCCAAGGGGTCCCCAAAAATACGAGGAGTGGTTTATTTTCATAATTTAATTGACTAAAAAGTGACTCAATGTGAGTGAGAGTCATAGGAGTGACTGTTCTGATCATAGGTATCACTTCTCAACCGTTATCTCCTCAACTGTCGTCAGGGTTCCCATGGTCGCACATTTTCCAGGCCTAGAAGAGTCATGGAAATAGTAAAGATCATTTCAAGTTTTGGGAAAGTCAAAGAATGTTGTTCTGTGTGATGTAATTGTTGCAGTAGTCTTTCGTGGATAACGTTTCATGTAATGTAATGTCACAGCAAATGTATTTCCTGTAGCTGTCGACACAACGTTCCTCTAATATGTGTCGCTATGTGACATTTTCTCCCCACATTCTGTCTCTCCCTTCACATATACCGGCTCCTGAAAATATTTGAATTGAGTTTGAATCTGATGTAGGACAGGAAAAAGTTGAAAAGTCTTGGAAAAGTTTTGAAATTTTGCGCATAAAAATGTGTGGGAACCCTGTGCAGTTGAGTTTAGAGTTCTGGTCTTATCATATCTAACAACCAAAATATTTTTAGATGGACACATGAGGCCTAAAGTGTTTACCTGATATCAGACAGAACTGTCAACTCGTTTCACTCCGCTTCCATCTGCAGTCAGACATTGCGTTCACTCTAACCGATTTCTGTGACGGAGGGAGGTTTGATTTTCCCGTATCAATCACTAGGGTCGAACGTATCTGCTTGAATGGGTCTGCACCATTATCACGCCAGCGTGGTGCGCTGAAAAGGCGGCGTCTGCACACCATTTGACAGTTACTGTAGCCTGCAGATGTGCCGGATTTGCCACGGGAGTGACTTATACATCACCACGACTACATGGTCCATATAAACACAATTAAGTCAAGGTAGACTGGTAAGACAGAGAACTGATGAATGTCATTCAGTCTTACTCAGGCTTACATAAAATCGCATGGTGAACATTACTGTGCATGCAGGCAATTATTCGTCAACTTGGAAAGCTACCATGGCTTTTGCTCCCTTAGCCAGTATTGCTGTTTGTGTTGTCAGCCGACAATTATGCGATTGCTGCAGCTGGCTGATACATTACACTCCATGTAAACAGTTTTCTCGGTCCTTGCGGTTGCCTGTGAAGTATACCAAAGGTGCACTGAAAGAAAGTGGACCCACTCTGTCATCATCTTAAGCCCACACTGATGCATAGCTCTGCCAACATACCTGTTTTGTCCAGCTTTTAAGCATGGTTCAGAGCAAAATGAAAGCAAACCATGATGTCGGGTGATTTTGAAAAGACGTGGATTTAAAAAAGCCTAGATAGCACTTTCTATTTCATCCATAGCACTTACCATTGTCGTTATTACCCCTCATTGGTTCCGGCGCACTGCTTGACAACGGTGTTAGTCACTCCCGTGGCGCTGATCGTGAGTCCTCCCGCAGGGCTCATTGGTTGTTTTTTATTTTAACCGAGAAACCGCTGTTTCATGTTACAGTGCCAAATGACTCGAACGTAGTGCAGTGGGCAGATTTAAAGTCTGGACCCAGGCGACTAATGTGAATCAATTTAGGGATTCTTGACAGGAGAAAGGTTGACAACCACTGTCTTAGTGCTCTTCAGGACAAAGTTTTTTTTTTCCATAGCCACAAGCTATGGCCAGCCCTCCGTTTAAGTTCACTGTCTCCCATGTTCCCCCCTTCCTCCCTCCTCAACTCAGCTGCCGCAAAGTTTGCTGACCTGCTGGGCTCAGTGCGTAGGGGCTCAGGGCCCACATCCGACGGGGAAGGGAGATCCATCACTCCACCTCCCACTGCCTTCTCCGCTCCCTCCCCTCCACACACCCCTGTTGTCCCCATGCAGAGTAAGTAGAAAAGAACGAGAACAGGGAGCGTACAATAGACGACTACTGGAAAAGACAAAAAGTGGTCATGAGACTTCACGTTTTGTACGTTGTTGTACAAAAACCCAACAGTGAGCTATGTTGTTGCACTGAGTGGCATCTTACTTTAATTAAATAAACATGTCCACTGAAGTGTATTTTGTACACCGTCATTGGAGCACCAGATGTGTATTATTCCACTGTTTAAAGTAGTCCAACAAATGCACTGTTAACTCTCGTTAGAGTAACAGTAATAAAAAATGAAACTATATATTTATTTCCACTTTTTATACATTTTATGCGAGATAAATGTCTTCATTAGGAATTAATGAGTTTAGACCAAATAAAATAGTCAATTTTTTTTTTATAATTCTATGATTATACCTGTATAGTTTAATTTAAATTATGTTTTTTATATTTGAAGCACACTTTGAAATGTAATAATAGCTGCATGCAAATGAAAGGCTCAGAGTATGTAGTACAAAAAAGTGTAGTAATAGAGGTAGTAATATTTGTATACACATTTCCAAAGGGATTTCCTTAGCTCTTCATTCCTTTATTTTCTAATCTGTTCTTTTGCATTCCTCCACCCACCCACCCATCCATCCATCCTGCCTGGACGGCACTAAGTGTCTCGGCTCACAGACCTGGTAAGCAGCGTGCGCAGGGTGCCGGCGGCCCCTGCACCCGAGAGTGACGCTGCACCGGCGCCGGTACCCAGCGCCAGGCCCACCCCTGCACCTGCACACACCACCTCCTCACCTCCCCCTCACTCCCCCTCCAGCCCTTCCCTGTCCTCCTCTCAGAGTGAGTACCGAGCACGACCCACCCCGACCCTACACGTGGTGGCAAACCACGAGCCTAATGGAATGACGTTGTAGCGCAGGCCTGTGTGTGAGCAAGCGTATTTAACAATGTGCTTTTGGTACGGATGGGAACATGGAGTAATGTACATTGTGTTTAAGTGCTCTTGTCGGCTATGTTGGATCGGAACCACCTGTGTGTGCTTTTTGTGTCTGAGCCTTATTAACCTCCTCTGCAGTGTGTCACGGAGAGCACTGCTGACCTATGCATCGTTTGGTTGCTTTTGACCAGCTGTGATGTCTTTAAATACAGGTGGCATTGGTTGCAGTGATACAAGGAGATGCCTTCCGAGCAAGGGTCTCTATTGTTTGTGTGCAGATGTTTTATTTTATTTGTTTGGCATGTGAGAGAAATGTATTCCCAAACTAATTCAAGAGTGAATTAACTTGCATGCTCACAGACGTTAGTTGTACAAAATCCACGCTTAGCACAATTAATGCTGTTTTACTATGAAGCATATTTTCCCGGCTCATTGTATAAACAACAAGAGAAGTTGAAACATTAGTTTCAGTAACAGTATCCTCTGTGATTATGAATTCATGTCGCCTTTGCCTGAGCATCTGTTGTTGTTGCGTTAATGAATTAAATTGATTTAAAACCTAACTGCTCTCCATCTGTCCAACTGTTGCGATTAACTCTGATTAACTCCTGCGCCTACTGTCCTCCGCAGCACGCAAACAGGAAATTATCAAGATCACTGAACAGCTGATAGAAGCAATCAACAATGGAGACTTTGAGGCATACGCGTAAGTCTGCGTTTTTGTGTGTGGTTTGTGTTCAGATGTTTAGCTTAAAGGTAATGTTTGTCTACATTAACGTGTTCTGCTCTCCTCCTCAGTAAGATCTGCGACCCTGGACTGACCTCGTTTGAGCCGGAGGCGCTGGGCAACCTGGTAGAGGGGATGGACTTCCACAGATTCTACTTTGAGAACCGTAAGATAGATCGATGGGGGTTTTTTTTATCAGTTAGGTCACACTGTTGCGGCCCTGCTTATAGATTGTGTTTTGTTATCTTGTGTATGTTATGATCTTGTTTCTGATCATTTTATCATGTTTATCTTTCGTTATATTGCAGACACAGGGTTCAGTGTTAATTGGTTTTATTCACCTGTCCAGTGTAAACAAGCCCATTTTTACAGTTTTGTGTTTAGCTGATATGCCTCTGTGTTCATGTTTCATCCAAGCACCAGCAAGGCCTCGTCTGAGGGGTTGTCAGCAGCCCTCTTGCTGCCATGCAAGCGAGATGCAGTCAGCTCTTGTTGTGGCACTTCAGCAACCTTTGGCGGACTTGACGTGCCTCTGATTTTATGAGTGTATGACTCTGCCCTGGTTTCTAACTTGCAGCAAATTGCACAGTATATAGTTTGAGTTTTGCCCACATCCTCTACCTCCACCTAACTAAACTCTGTCTCCAGGATTGTTGAAATGCTCACTTGCACCTTCAGCTCATAAACTTTGTCTTTACCGGCACCCTTTTCTCATAAGTGCCTAATCAGTACTCCGCTTGTACAACTCTCAGCAAGGGTGAGAACGAAGCAAGATTGCTCGTTCGTTAGCTTCTTCCATCACCAACTCCCAGTGAAGGATGTGCGAAATTATTATTTTTTTACCACTTACCTAATTTGCGCTAGATTTACTAGCCTGATGTTGCATTTTGAATCACAAAATGGGGCTGTGTGGTCAGTCCTGTCTCATTTAGCTGCTGTACATCTCTCTGGTTTTAGTGTCAGAAATGGTCCACTTTAGGGGATGTTTTCACAGGAAGCTTCAAATTAGAAATAAAATAAGAGAAATCTAACTTAAGATTCATCCTGAAAAAGCTCGACCGGCCATAGATGGCTGCAATATTTCACAGCAGCTTTTATTATAGAAGATGTAGTCCTGTCATTATTGTTGTTGTGTTATCTTGCTCATTCGTTCTGCTGACAATGTTCTTGTCATCTTTCTAGTTTTGGCTAAGAACAGCAAGCCCATCCACACCACCATCCTGAACCCCCACGTCCACCTGATCGGCGAGGACGCGGCCTGCATTGCTTACATCCGCCTGACTCAGTTTGTCGACAACCAGGGTCGGCCGCGGTCCAGCCAGTCGGAGGAAACTCGCGTCTGGCATCGCAGAGACAGCAAGTGGCAGAACATCCACTTCCACTGCTCAGGCGCACCAGCTGCGCCACTCCAGTGAGGTATGGACCGCAGCACTGGGACAACTGTGTGAAAAAATGACAGTAGAAGGTTTTCCTCTCAGAGCATGTTTGTACTCTTGCTTTTTTCAAACTGCTTCTTTGGAAATAAGCTGCAGCTGTTGAACCTACTGTATTAGGGTTGGGTATTGAAATCGGTAATTTTAGGGTATCAACTAAATGATGACGGTTCTGCAGAATACCTATTCACGTGAAATCAATTGATGCTAAATTTCGGTATCTTAGAGCGCATGTGGGTAAGAATGCCGGGTTCAGACAGGAGGCAGAGACACAGCAAGGCACACCGAAGCCAGGAAGCCGCCCACTGAACTTCATCACCGGCTTTGGGGTGCTTTTCTGCGTAAAGTGCGGATAGTTTCAGTCTGTCTGATCTATTTTCTTTTCTGCTTTATTTTGGAATTTGTCTAGTATCAGTGCTGTTTGTGATTGTGTTTTTTAAGTTACGGACTAAATCACCATTTGTCAGTTGTGTCCAAACAGAGCGAGTGAGAAGAGCGGACACACAAACATACACAGACACACACATGGGCAAGCAGACAGAGACGCTCTGTGTGTGATTAGAAACAAGCAGAGGAGCAGAATCACTTGTTGACTGCAGCTTGTTCAAAAATTACATTGTTGTTATTACAGAGACAATACAGGGTTCCCCTCATCATGGAATACCTGGAGAAGTCATGGAATTTCAAGGTCATGTTTTCCAGGCCTAGAGAAGTCATGGAATTAGTAAAAATCATTGAAAGTTATGGAAAAGTCATTGAATATTTTTGTGTGTAATGAAATTGTTAGAGCACTCATCCATGGATAACCTTGAATGTAATGTAACATAACTGCAAATTTATATCCTGCAGCTGTTGATGTAACATATCTTTAATATGCGTCGATGTGTGACGTTTCATATACCATTCATTTCCATTTATTTATCCATCTTCCCCTTCAAGTACGCCAGCTGAAATTAGGTTGAAAAATGCCAATGACAAGTGGGGCAAGACAAAAAAGTTTTTAAGGGTCGGGTCCTTGTAACGTCGTGGAAAAGTTTTAAAATTTTGTCCATGAAAACATGTGGGAACCCTGAGAGTAAGGTCCTGAAAAAAGGTACCGGTGGACACGAATTCGAGGTACTGGCACTGATACCAGAATCGGTCCAAATGTGAACCTCACCCAACCATCTACTGTTAATGTATTTAGGCAGTGAAGCCTTCTCTGTGACCAGATTAACTGACAGTTCAAGACACTAATCAGAGCAAAAATAGAGAATGAAAAGCGATAAGTAGGTAAAAAGAAGTTGGTTACATATGTAACTCTGGTTCTAAATGTAGTATTGGGCACATTGGATTGGTTCTTTTAGGTGCTCACACTGTCTCGAAGCAGTGGCTGTGTGTTCATTCAAATGCTGAATAGTTTTTAGGTGCACTGAAAAAAACAGTGTGTGTTTCCATCAGCCTTTGGTATGCTAATCGTCTGGAGAAGGTGCAACAACTCTGCTTAAAATATATAATATCGTTTAAGTTATTTTTGTGTTTGCTCTTCATGTACTGTGTGAGGTTTTTTTCATCTTTAAGTCAACAATAAGTTGATGCTGCCTGATATACAGTGATCCTAGAGGTAGAAGTAGCAGGTTTAGCATGAATCCATCAGGCTTTTTTATCCTCACTGACATGGCAACTTTCGCACCTTAGCTAAGCGTAGAAATATTTTTGCAGTTGTCCAAAGTTGTAGAGGTGCTGGCAGGCAGATTTTGTTACCTTTGGACAGAGCCAGGTTTGCTGTTTTTCCATGTTTTCTGTCTTTACGCTAAACTAAGCTAAGCTAAGCTAACCGGCTGCTTGTGGTAGTTTAGTTTGTCTCAATCCTCTAATCTCAGTCACATTTTCATTGTCATATATTTGATTTATTTTGTTTTTCTTCTCAGGGTTGAATGCCATAGCTTTGTCTGTCAGGAGTGCTCTGCTGGAGAGAGAGAGGAAGAGGAGGAGGAGGAAGGGATGAAAGAACAAGTCCAGTGTCGGTTTGGGGACAGGCCCTTCAACAACAAACCCTCCCGCACTGGACGCCCGGCCTCATCCCCCAGCATGCATCTCTTCTTTTACTACTACCGCCCCCCTGTCTATCGCCTGCCCTACAACATCTTCTGACAACCATCAACCAAACAGCTCGACAGCCTTCACCCCCTCCGGCTTCCTCTTCTTCCCTCCGGCACGCTGGGTGATTGGCGGGGGGTGGGGGTGTTTTCAGCACTCGGTGTGATTCCTTCTTCCTGTGGTTCCCTCCCTCCCCTCGTCCCCACAAATTTTGTGACACCTACCCTCTTGTCCTCCTGTGAATCCACACTTGTGTGACATAAACACTGCACTGGAAATACAGTATGTAAAGTTTTAAGTAAAATCTATTATTATCATTACTATATTATTATTATTATGATTATTATTACACATTTGCAATTGTATATGTAATTTGTATAATTCAAAATTCTTGATGCCAGTGGTTTCTAGAGTTGAAGGAAATCTTTTTTTGTTTTTCTCTTTATCTTTTTAAGGAAGCATGTTTTTTTCCCATATTAACAGTGGCTGTTTTTTATTGTGGCTATTAAGTGGAAAATGATATTGGCAGTTTTTGTAATTTGCTTCTTGTATGTGAGCTATAATACTGCGCCCACACTCATGGTCAACATGTTTTTGTTTGTTTGTTTGTTTGAGGTGTTCTTTTTTTTTTTTTTTTTTTGGAAGGGGTGTGTCTGATGGTGTCATGTGTGAATGTAGAGAGTGAGTCCTTGCGTGTGTGTGACTGTGGTCGTGTAAGTCAGACATACACAGTGTGTGCTTGTCCACACCAAACGATTCTGTACAGCTGGAGGAACCTGTTGTTTTTCCCTTGTTGCAATGTGAACGCTGAGCTCAGTGTCTTCCTGCCTCGAGACGTGAACATTTCCAACACAAAGCAGACGGCGTGCAGTAGGAGTTTTGCAGTGAATTTACGGTGGATGACACTGTAACGGTCGAATGCCCTACACTCTCGCACCCTGATTGATGAGGTCTAAAAAAAAAAAAAGAAGAAGAAAAACGTGTTGCTTTTTTTAGCAGCAATGTTTCCTTCCTTGTTTTGTAACGCTGCCACGATGAGAGGAAAATCTGTTCGCATGACAATAAGAACATCTTAATGCAATACTTAATGTTGGAGTGACATATTGTTTTGTTAAGACAAACGCATCCCCTTTTCACCTTATTACAAAAAAAGTTTAATATAAAGTAATTATTTGTGCATATCTTCCATGTTACAACAAGCAAAACGTCCGGTCCAAAGAGGAGATATCATAGCCAATATTGAAGAAATCAACTATGTTTCGTTTAAAGGAATCATTTGATTTTTACTTTCGGGATGAGATATCGTTACGCAGATTCTGCTTTGTCTGAGCACAGTTGTGCACACAGAAGCATACGTTAAGAGCAGTTTTTAATCACGCAGGGCCTCACAGGAGAAAGAATCAGTCAGACGCCATACAGGTAGCATCGTTTCTTTTGAAGGGATTGTTTGGGATGCTTATCAGTAGTCAGTGTACTACCAAGTGGATGTCGGTCGGCAAACCCCCAGTTTTGAGAAGCAGGCAGGAGCACCACCTCAGACGTAATGCTGTGGACGTGAGCAGCACCAAATGTAGTCAAGCCCCATAAAAAAATCTATATACACAGCTATATTGAGAATATTTTCATCACTTTTCCTTGACAGACGTGAACATTTCCCTTTTTGACAGGGAAAGTTTGACAGTAATTGAACGCAGTAGCTGCTGTTCTACAGCTGCCTCGTTGTGTGACACTGGTGAAACAAAATATCTGATCTGATGGCTTTGAAGAGAGCATAGATAGATAGCTTCAGTCTGGTAGCAAGGTAAAGCAGTGAAAATATTCTCAGTAGAGAGTAAACTGATATTAAGTCACTGAAATAGGTTCTGCTGCTGCCCCCCCGTCCACAGCAGTACATTGCTTAGCTTCCGTGTCAGTACTCCTGCCTGCTTCTCTCAAACTGGGAGCATGTTGACCACCATCTCCTGTAGCCAATACACTGACTAAAAATACGTATCACATACAGTCCTTCTTTAAAAGATCCAAACTGTCCCGGCTCTGTTTTAAAGTAAAGGATTATTTTTTGACCGGAGAAACATCAACAGGTTCAACTGGACACTAAAACCATACTGGAATAATATTGTGAGTAAAATTTACCCCATGATGATTATGAAAACACTTAATTTTTTCTAAATTACTAAATGCATTGACATTTTGTCCATGTGTTGTGTTGTGCCTCCTTCTCAGACTCTACAAAACATCAAACTGCTCCGAAAAACTTTTTAACAGATGAGCGAGAACAAAAACAGTTTTTTAAAACGTCATGTTATTTCTTGTTATACCAACATAAGGACTTGTGATACGACGACAAAGGCTGTGTGTCATAGTGAAATATGTCTGACTGCAACATCAGAGTATCTTGTTATAATTGCAATATTTTTTCATGACAAACTGAGCACTACTTCGGTGACAGTGGCAGTGCTATGCTGCCTTTTCTCACACAGTGATGACTCAGAAATCTCAGTGAGCAGTAGTTCAGCCATGGCCCCTGTTCCCACCGGGAGCTTGTTTTTGTGTGTGTGTTTCTTTCGGCTAGTGGTGCTAAATAGGTGCTCGGGGAGGGATGCGCTGTTGGTGGCTCCTGCTGTTGCTAGGCGACAGCTGAATACCCGCTTGAAGCCCAGTGCGCTTTTTCTAAAAGTTGTGATATTTTTAACTCGCTTGAATCTCAGTTCTGTCTGGAACACGACAGCAGGACCTTTTTTTTTTTTTCAATCAAAAAGACAAAAGAAGTCTGAGGAAAGGATCCTGCTGGAGGCTGCGTGACCTTTCTCACTCCCGAAGCCATAGCGCAGAAAGCTGGTGCCACTGCCTGTTTATCTACTGTATACGAAGCACATACACTTATATACCCATATCAGTGAAGAATCGAGGGTGTGTGTGACTGAAGCCTCCACTGTACAGGTGTGGGGAGTTCTCCGCCGTACCATGAGTTTATAAATGTCTGCAGATTGTGAGGTTTGTGTCGAACTTCTCTATTCTGGTTCCTCATTTCAGGGCAGTCATTTGCCACAGGGTGCAATATTTGTGTGTTTGAGTGTGTGTGTGTGTCTGCAGCATGTACAGTACATCTGTCGCTCTCAGTGTGTATTCTTTACAAGCCTGGGGGTGGGGATATCAGAGGTGTGTGTGTTGTGTGAGAGATGGAAGAAGAAGGCTTTATTTCGGAGGACATATCAGTCCCCTGCCTTCAGCCCAGGACTTTTTTTCTTATGATTTGATCTGTTTTTCCTGTTTTTCATGTATTATCAGCTTTTTATGATATTAAGTGCTTGTGCCAGGGGCGGCAGGATTAATCCAATGGACTTTGCAGCACTGAAAACTATTTTTTTTTGTAGGGAGTTTGACTTGCGATCAGCTCTTCTGTACTTTGCGCGTCCACCATTGGCTGCCTTCACATTTGTCTCACCCCTATTGGTCAGACCAAGATATAAAAGAGACCGGGCAGTCGGTTTGGTGAATAGTCCTCAGGTTTCTATTTATTTTGAATATTTATTTATTTATTTTAGTGGATATTTTTATTGTGCTTTACTCTCTCTTGTTTTTTTTTCTTTTGGTTTTGTACAGCTCATGCACTTGTGCAAGTACTGTCTGTTGTTCAAAGGGACACTGCTCCATGTAAAACATGACTGTTTTTAAAGGGATAGTACACCCAATTTGCATCCTGCATGTTTTTTTCTGTAACGACCAACATGGTGTGAATTTCTTTTTCTGCTTTTTCTGAAACTTTAGATTGAAGTTTTCAACGCTGTTTTTTTGCAGTTTTATGGTGTCCGTCGTTTTCTTCCACTTAGCTCACTACCACTTTGCCAGAGTGGGACATCTGTCACTTTAAAACCCATCTTACACAGGCTTGTATTTTGAGTGAACTATCCCTCCGAAAGCGGCATCGCCTTTTTTTAAGGTGATGACGCTTTTAGTCAAATGAAGGTTTTTTTCAAGGTGAACCACTGAGTCGTTGTATTGTACTCGTGTCTCATCCAGTAACAGTGTTGATGCCTAGTTGACCCTGTTCTAATACTTAAAAGGTCAAAGGTTACGTGAAGGCGTTCATGCGTGATCGTGCTAACCAGACATGACCCCCACCCCCCCTCCAAAAAAAGAAGAGATAGCAGCATGTACAGTACAAAGGTGTTGTTCTTCTGTTCTTCTTATAGTGTGTTTACTAGCCTTGAAAATCAATATAATAGGATTCACATATTTAAAACGAGGGAGTTCACAGTATTACACAACTGCAACTAACTAGCAGCGTAGCTGGCATTTTCTTTGCATGACAGTCAACGGGACACTTGTTTTTTGGTGTTTTCCTTTTTATTTTCTCATTTTCTACTGAATGCTGGTATACTCGACCTTTCTCTGTCTATTTTCTCAGCTTTTTAAGTGCATATAACTATTTTTGTCTCAAGATGATATAATGAAGAGGATTATGATAAATATGGATGATGATGTTAAAGACTGTGGCACTATGAGGATGTTGACAGTGATAATGACGATGATGATGATGTGATGAAGATTATTTGGCATGCTTTTCTACGGGGCTCTGTGTTGTCAGTGCAGAACGGCTGCCTTTTGTACGTAGCTGAGAGCACCAAGAGTGACAGGAGCTCCACTGAGCCTGCATGTCACTTTGAGGAGCAGCAAAAGATGCGAGAAGGTTCAAAGAGTGGATGAGCTCCAGCAGGGGGCGCGGTCACACAGAGTAAAGCACAAAGGCACACAGACAGATGGCACGTCGATGCTTCTAATGTAGCTGCACAATAAGTTGACGTTAGTGTCAAAACTAACAGACAATCCAGTCAGAGACAATAGCAGTTTATCACTGTAGAATCAGACAAAGCTTCCATTATGATTATTGTTCAGGGCTGCACAATTATGACCACAGTGACCGTCCTGATTACACTTTGACTTCATGATCATGATGATGGTACAGGATTCTTTTCCTCAGACATTTGGGGAACTAAATTGTTATCCTTTACTCATCCATGGATGGATTACTGGACAGACCTACTGCGCAGAGGCCCAGGGCTCCAAAGTGTCACCTGCAAAATGTCATTCAAAATGACTATAAACAGATGTAAAATGATTACAAAGAGACACAAAATGACCTCAAAGAGACAGGAACTACAAAGAGACACAAACTGACTACAAAGAGACACAAACTGACTACAAAGAGACTCAATATGATTACAGAAGACGACAAAACAACCACATACACAAAGACTTAAACGAGACAACAACAGGGATGCAAAACAGAGGGAAAAGAACCGCAAAGAGACACAAAATGAATACAAAGAGATACATGACAACTATAAAGAGATGCAAAACAGCTGCAAAGAGACACAAGGAGACTGACGACGACTTTGAAAAGAGGCAAAACCACCACAAAGAGACATAAAATGACTACAGAGAGATTAAAGCAACTATGGAGGGATTCAAAATGTCTTCAAAGAGACAGGAAGCAACTAAAAAGAGACTTGATGGCGACAAAGAGACGCAATATGGTGAAACAAGATGACAAAACAACCACATACACAAAAAACTACACAAAGATGCAAAATAAACAACAACAGAGACACAGAACAGGGAAAAAGAGGGAAAACAACAGCAAAAAGACTCCAAACAGTGCAAAGCAACAGGACAACTTTAAAGATATGCAAAACAACCACAAAGAGATAAAATGACTTCAAGACATGTAAAGAAACTACATAGAGATGCAAAAGGCTGCAGAGAGGCACAAGGAGACTTGAGAAGACTTAAAAAGAGGGAAAACAATCACAAAGAGACATAAAATAACAGAGAGATGCAGAGCAACTACAAAGAGATTTAGCATTACAACAAACATGACAAAGAGACACGAAATGTCTTCAAAGAGACAGGAAGCAACTACAAAGACAAAGGGACGCAATATGGTTACAGAAGATGACAAAACAACCACATACGCAAAAAACTACACAAAGACTTATAAAATAAACAACAGAGACGCAGAGCAGAGGGAAAACAACCGCAAAGAGACACAAAAGGACCCCAGACAGTGTGAAGCAACTACAAAGAGACACAAAATGACTTCAAAGAGATGTAAGGCGAATACAAAGAGATGTAAAACAGCTGCAGAGAGACACATGCACACTCACAATGACTTTGATGACGACTTAAAGAAGAGGCAAAGAGACATGAAATGACTATGGAGAGATGCAAAATGACTACAAGAGATGTAAAATGATTGCAAAGGGACACAAAATGTCTTCAAAGAGACAGAAAGCAACAACAACGACACTTAAAATGTCTAAAGAGATGAAAAAGGATGACAAAAACAGCACCACATCAACATACAGAAACTACAAAGAAACACAAACAACAACAAAAAAGAGGTGGTGGGGCCTTCTGCATGTCAGTGCCCAGGGGCCCCATTGTCCTGTAATCCACCCATTGTTCATCTATATCGGAAACAGTTTCCAGACACTTTTACGTTCTTAACTAGATAAAATGTACCAATGCCACCGATAAATCATGATTCTGTACGAATGATCAAAGTCGACATCATGACAGAAAACGATTAACTGTGCAGCCCTGCATATAAACTACATTAACTGTCCTTCTCTAGTCTCTTAAGGTCAGTGTGAGCGCTGCTGCCTTCCTGTCAGCTGTCTAGTCAGACGAAGCATCACTGAGATAAACTGGAGCCGCTGGGTTCACTCGGAACCTCTGCCATCCTCTTTCTCCAGCCAGTGACTACGTTGCACTGACAACACTGAGTTGGCTTCTCTTCGTAGGGTGTCTTTCACTCTTTCTCCCATTCCCTCTGTTTCCAACCTGATTCGATCATTTCTCTGCAGTTGGCTCTTTCTAGTTTCCCTTTGTCTCTTTTTGTCACTTTGGGTTTCTTCTGTATAATAATATTAATCCTCTAGTTCTCTGATTCTTCGGATTATTGCTCTGTTCTCTTACGTGCTACACGTGTTTCTATAACTTCAAGAAAATGTGTTAAGGTGTTAACAATAAAATGATCATTTAAATAGAAAAGTGAAGCAGTTTCTGTGTTTGCAAACGCATCCAAGTGCAGCAAAGCTGTCGTTTTTATCGATGGAAGTAAAGTTTTTGAATGCAGTATAAAGTGAATCCACAGTGTAAAACTTCTGCAGTTCACAGACTCGTGCTGATGGGTTGTGTCATATCTAATGGACAGGAACAAACAGCAGCTCCACCTCAATAAATGCTCAAGAACTATAAAATAAATGCAGCTTTGCAGTCATAAAGATAGATAATGATTAAGATTAAGTAACTACTGCTGGCAACCTTTAAAAATCAACATCAGCAGTTAAAGGTCAGAGCTTTGCAGTCAACAATT
The DNA here is from genome assembly GCF_006386435.1 of Epinephelus moara. Taxonomy (NCBI): domain Eukaryota; kingdom Metazoa; phylum Chordata; class Actinopteri; order Perciformes; family Serranidae; genus Epinephelus; species Epinephelus moara. The sequence continues at coordinate 37,513,622 of NC_065513.1, read as the reverse complement.
TCTAGATGCATATTATCGACATGAGACTTTCTTCTGACGTGGAGTGTGGGTGAGGCTGTTTGATTAACTGCTATACTTGAATAATCAATTGTTACAATCGTATATCAAAAATTAATTCAAACCATTTGCTGAAGTTTGAATTTGGTGATTTCACATTATTCTAATATTTCATTGATTAAAACAGTAAACAGATTAATTGGTGATAAAAAACAAACTTAAATTGAAGTCCAAGTTTACACTGTTAAAGTCAATATTTAATGAACCTGTTCAAGTTTCTTGCCATTTGGATTTGACCCTGCAAATAAATATAAATATTAGAAAGCAATTTCTGCAGAATTTTCTACAGTCTAAGAAGAGCAAATAAGGACGGAGATTAAATTTGTTTGTTTTTATGAACAAAAAAAAGAAGAAATATTATACAGAATATGTCTAACAGTCAACAATCAAGGATGGTAAACTAACAACAGATTAATTATTATTATTACATCAGCATTCACTGACTGGTCCGCACAGTAAAACATGTTTTATTAATTTAGAAATCTTAACATATTAACACAAATGCATTTTGAGAATGTTATTTACTGAATTACCTTAAAAACCTGAATAAGTGAAAAATGAAAAGTCATTATGAAATGTTACTAAATAAATAAAGACTTTTATGTGCCTATATAATTTAAAATTAAAGCATTTATAGAAACTTAAGCTTGTTACTCATCCTTGGGGGAAAAATGAAAAACAAAGTTGGAGATAAAAGCTTCAAATTATCACATACTATCGCCTCCTTGCAGATTTTTGCAGCACATTTAAGCCACAAACACCATTTTGACAGGAATGCTTCACAGACATAATCCTGCCCAGGGGCGTAAATATAGACAGTGCAGTGCGGTTGCACTGGGGCCCATGGGGTGGAGAGAGGCCCGACTGCCACCTGGAAATACAACCGTGTTCAACGAAGAACTCACATCAAAACAAAAATGGTGCTATTTTCCATACGTGCCCTAAATAAGGCAAACCCATCTCCATCATGGTTTTCTGGTTTTGCAAAACAGTGTCACTCTATAAAAAATTATAAACTTATTCTGCATAAACTATTTAAAAAACTATAATTTACCAAAAAAAACTATCAAGTTAAATTAATAATTTCCTATTTTCTTTTGTCTTATACAGATATGTGATGATGATTGCTGTGTAATATGTACGTTAATGTGTCCAATATCAAGTATCTGCAAGTGGATGTAACGTAAAAGCGGCAGTAAGACACACTGAGTGGATGTAACGTAAAAGCGGCAGTAAGACACACTGTTGCTAAAATACACCTAAAACTGTGTGTGTGTGTGTGTTTCATAACTTGTAACTAGGGCGTAATTAACCTATGGCTAAGTCCCGCCCTCAAACGCAATGAGCCAATCACAGTGCGTATAGCCATTATCATACACTCAGACATTCTCTACCTGGACGTCCATTGAAATGCATTACAGAAAGTCAGTTTTGTTCGGTTTTATGAGCTTTTTCGGAGATTTGAAGTTTAAAAATGGTCAAACGGTGTGCATGGGGTACATGCAACTCTGACACAAACGTTATGCTGAATGATTCAGTGTAAATACTGTAGCACCAAACTAACGGAGAGACACTCTTGGTAAAGATGGTAAAAAGGCCGTTATCCTTTTCTCATATTCTGAGCCAAAAACTTTAACTTCAGTGGCACTTTAACTTGTTGTCTTTAATGGTGACGGCAACGAGATGCGGTTCACAAGCGTACACTGTGACCTGTAAATTTTGGCTTGTAATTTAAGCTTTTCATCGACCTTCTAAACAATAAAATGATGAATATATCCCTCCAATGCGTAGTTTAGGCCCTTTTGGTTACTTCTCAATGACAT
>NC_065513.1:37495311-37511734 GCF_006386435.1 Epinephelus moara | reverse complement strand
TACACTGTGACCTGTAAATTTTGGCTTGTAATTTAAGCTTTTCATCGACCTTCTCAACAATAAAATGATGAATATATCCCTCCAATGCGTAGTTTAGGCCCTTTTAGTTACTTCTCAATAGCCATGTTTCCATCAGCCTGTTTAGATGTGCATCTAGAAGTATCACATCGGAAAATTATGATGGAAACGCCAAAATTCAAATTAAAATCCCCTGATTCGCACAAACTAAAATATGCTCGCTTTAGCCAGGTTTTGGTTGATTCGAAAAAATGTTGATTCGCAAAACCAATTCCCCAAAAATCATCAGTTGCCTCCTACGAAATGCCGTGTACTGTGACACCTGCCATAGCGCCGGTCACTGAATGTTGATAGTTTTTCCGAATGAGTGGAGGGGGGCGTGGCTTAGCCATAGGTCAATAGGGCCCCTCATAATAGCGTGCACTTGGGCCCATTCTAACTACCTTACGCCAATGATCCTGCCAACATTTATGCTTTAGTTTCTCATTCTGTGCTTTTGAATTATATATGAAACAACAACCAGGGAATGTTTTCCATCATGTTATTTGGCTAAACAAAATCAAATCTTAATTTTTCTTGAACCTGGATCTTTCAAATTACAGGATTCTTACCTGTGAAAACCTAACTGGAATTGTCTGTAATGGACAAAAACGCCACCATTTTAAAAATCCCAATAAATCGCCTAGACCGCACCAGAGCTGAACATGACAGAGAAATCTCAGTGTGACAGATTTTGATATCAGTTTTATCACAAGCCGGTCCGACACTGAAACATGGGAAGAGTTTCTCAGTGCAAGTGTCTCTGTAGATGTGAGTCATGTCTTCAGGGTCGTAGAAGGACACCTCCCCCCTGTCTTAATCCAGCTGGACTCTGACCAAGCATTTCAGCATTCTCAACGTCTACTTTTCATGTTAACTTCCTGCTGTCACAGGGTGAGTAATTAGGAGAAAATGCTGCTATGTCATTAAGTCACCAGCAGATGGTGTCAGGATGTTTTCAGAGGCAAATATTTCACTTCAATTCAATACAGTAAATTCATGTACAATTCATTGCACATGCATCTAAAGGGAACCATCCAGTTTGATTAAATGTTAGTTATTCACTTAAAACACAGCTCTCATTTCAACTTGTATAATATTGTACAGCTCACTATGATTTCCTCACACATGATCATTTAGGCTATTCATTCACTCACTCATAACTTTTACCCTAATTTTCCTGCTCAGGTTTACAAGAGGACTTGAGTCTTTCCCATCATGCATTTGTTGGAATGATTCTTATCATTATCAAGTGATGTTTTCATTTTAGTTGAAAACAATCCATAAATGTTCTGTCAGTGTCTTTGCAATCTGTTGGAGGTGAAAATATCATAACTTTCATCTTTCAGATTCAAATTCAAATTCAGCTGTCCTTCATTTTCATTGTGCAAAAGTACAATGGAATTCAGGTGCACTCAAGGACCAGGTTCATATATAAAAATAAAGGATAAATAGTATAAAATATTGGGGCGTCGGTGGCTTAGTGGTAGAGCAGGCGCCCCATGTACAAGGCTGTTGCCACAGCTGCCCAGGTTCGACTCCAGCCTGTGGCCCCTTGCTGCATGTCACTCCCTCTCTCTCTCCCTCTTCACACTCATCTGTCCTATCAATTAAAGGCTTAAAAATGCCTGAAAAAAATATCTTAAAAAAAAAGTATAAAATATTAATAAATAAATAAATGCCTCTACTTCACTCGCATTCTACACATTTGTACATACACTTAATACAGTCATCACCAACATATGCAGTTAAATTATCTTTTAAAATTGTCCATGCATATTATTGCACATAAAATAAGTTATTGCACTTAAAGAGGCAACAGATAGGATTCGTTGTTGTTTTTTTAGCTTGGCGCCACCTAGCGTCAGTGGTGTTGCGTCGCACTGTCGCAACGACCAAATTGACCGTGGGGATCAGAGATCGCTACTTGACAATGTCCACTCAAGTGGTATGTTCGAATTTCTCACATTTTGGTTTTCAGAAGCTATTATAAGTCTGTTATAAGCTGCCCTAAGTTAAAAGCTAACGTTATTATAAGTCTGAGTAGGCTTATTTTGTAATTACTTCGGTCAGTCACACACAAGTAACTTAGCTAGTTAGCTAACAGTAGCAAACTATTGTTATTGCTAGCTAGTTTACATCTATGGATGTAGCTTGTTTTAGTAAGTTAGATAACGTCTGTCGGGTGGTAGGTCAGGTTCTATCCCTTATCAGGACAAAGGTCTGGGTCTCGTTCCAACATGGACCTGGGAGCAGCCAGAGGGAACGTGAATGTTTTCTTTTTCTTTTGCTAGGTCGTTTTTCACTTGTCTCCAAACTTTGGCCGTCTGCCATTGTGCTCGTGACTCAACTATCTCATGCCCAACTCCTCATAAGGACCTGCTCCAGTCCCTGATTGGCTGACAGACCAATTTCGCAATACATGACGCGTTTCCTGCCGTAAAGCAGATTTTTGCCACAACATGTCAGCACCGGTGGCAGAAGCTTATTGCAAAGCCACAAAGTAACCTATGTAAACACTGATAGTCTGATTTTACTGTGGCCACTACCCTGTGCAACCCACCTTATTTTCATAATGATATATTTAGGAAAAGATGCTACCTGTTGCCTCTGTCAGGAAAAGAACCGTAATGTGTTTAAGTGAGTTCGCTTTAGTTTAAACTTCAGTACTGTGATGGCTTTAGGGTAGAGACTGTTCATTAATCCTGTGGTGCATGTTTTAAAGGACCTGTAGCATTTTTTGGAGGGCGACAGTTCCAACAGGTGATGAGCAGGATGGAATTAGTCTTGTTGTGTATTTTCTGCAGACAGCGGGAGGTGAAGATGTCGTCCAGGGCAGGTAGCTGTTGTTTAAATGATTCTCTGCAGAGACTTTTTATCTGTTGCAGAGCAGCTACCATACCACACAAGGATGTATGTGAGGACACTCTCAGTGCAGTCAAAGGAAAACATTAAGTAAGACTGGACTAGATGTTCTTCTTTATTTATTTATATACATCTTCATTTGCTATGGATTTGCCTGATTTGCATTTGCATTTGCCTGGAAAAATTATATTTAGGTAGCAGAGAAGTTGTTTGGTTGAATGGTTGAATGTTCTGTAAACATTCTCATCATACTGTTACGCCCCACCGTTAGGCGGCCCTATGGGGCGAACAAAACTCCAACACTGACAGAAAATAACCTCATAAACACCTTTAAAACACTCAAATCCATGGGATTTATTACAAATAAAACAAGCAAACAAGACAACAGAAACCCCACACTGAGAGGCAGCAGGACAAGCTCTTAAGCACCTCCCCCATGCCAGGTGCACTACACCTCATTAAGTAATGCAGCATACCTGGGCAGATCTACAATGGAGGAAAAAAGGACAGCAGCACAGAACACATACAGCTGTAACAATACACAACAGGATAATGGCATACCTGTGACAGAGGAAACAAGAGCTGTCAACATGGCAGTCGGTGAGTTCTTTCATGTTGTAAGTCTTCTAATATGGCAGCCAATACTTCTAATCCACCACAAGTCAAAGGCAAATATTGTACTTTTTACCTTGCTACAGTTGTTTTATCACTTTAATTACTAGTTAGTTTGTGGATTGTGGAACATAACGAAACATTATTGATCCCTGGGTGAAATTCAAAAGCTACCCAGCAGTTTATAGGCAAGGCAAGTTTATTCATATGGCACATTTCAGCAGCAAAGCAATTCAAAGTGCCCTACATAAAACAACGAAAACATCAAGACAAGGTGCAAAAGAAACACACTGTAATAGGACATTTAAAAGCAATTTTTTGAAAGAACTAGTGTAAAGTTAAAATATACTGAGACAGGTTTAAAATACAAGAATAGAAGTTACAGTGCAGTTTAAGAAATGAATAAATATTTGATTTAATAAAAGGCAGCAGCAAACGGATAAGTCTTCAACCTTGATTTAAAATAAATTTTGTTCCAGATATGTGGTGCATAAAAACTAAATGCTGCTTCTCCATATTTAGTCTTGACTCTGGGGACACAAGGCCAACCTGTCCCACAAGACCTGAGAGGTCTGGATGGTTCATAGTGTAACAGGAAGTCAGAAATGTGTTTGGGCTCTAAACCATTCAGTGCATTGTAAACCAACAGGGATATTTTGTAGTTTCCCTGACAGACAGGAAATCGGTGTAAAGACCTCAGAACTGGACTGATCTACTTTCTTGGTCTTTGTGAAGACTCAAGCATTCATTCACACACATACATATACAAACACATAGGGTATACAGATACAAACGAGAGGATCACACACACGGCTCAGACAATCAAACAACGGAACCGTTAAAAACAGTTACATTCAAGAGTGGAGTAGTTTGTAATCATGATCTTAAACTGGCGTTTAGATACAAGTACATCAAGTTGTAGCATTTGCTGTAAGGTGTTCCAAGTATGTGCAGCACAAAGACTAAAGGCAGTTTTCCCAAGCTCAGTATTTGCACAGGGGACTTCAAGTGTCAGCCAATCACTTAAACGAGTGGAATAATGACTATTGGACCAGTTTAATAAGGAGGAGATGTGTGACGGTAAGTTTCCATTTAGGGCTTTGTAGATGAATAGAAACCAATGTCTGTTAAGGATGTGCACCCGACCTTTTCATATAGGATGTAATGATGTGTAGAATAACTGTCACTGCTAATAAATCTCAGGGCGGATTGATAAACTGAACCAAGGGGTTTAAGAGTGGAGACAGAGGCATGTCTATAGATGACGCTTCCTACTGAACATGGGAAAACTAACTATGGTCCTGTACACATATTCAATTTTTTGTCGAAACTTCCTGATAAGTGTGTCTATGTGAAATTTAAATGTGACTTTTTGATCCAACCAGATACCAAGATATTTATACTGTGATACCCTCTCAATACTGTGACCATTGAGATTGGCAATGTGTAAACCAGTGTGCAGTGTTAGAAAAACAATACAGAACTGTATCATCCGCGTACAGATGGGCATTACACTTTGTTATGCAGGATGTGATATTGTTAATATAAATAGTGAAGAGGACGGGACCCAAAATTGAACCTTGTGGTACCCCCTTTAACAGGGGTAAAAATGTAGAACAGTCATTTCCCAAAATCACACACTGCTGCCTGTGAGAAAGGTAATCCTAAAACCATTTACAGGAATTACAATCAAAGCAGCAGCGTTTTGAATCAGCTGCAGCTGTCTGATCGTTTTGTTTTTTTTAGGGAAACTTGTAAAGACACTGTTATAGTTGTCGAGTTTACTGAGGACAAATGCATTGACAGGTTTTTCCAGATCCTGCGAGACATAAGTCCTTTTATCCTTGATATGTTCTTGAGGTAATAGTAGGCTGAAATTGTAACTGTCTTCATGTGGCTTCTGAAGTTTAGGTCTGAGTCCATGACAACACCAAGATTTCTGGCTTGGTCTGCATTTTTTAAGGGTGCTTTCAGACCTAGAGTTGTCTTGCTTTGGTCCGAATCAGGGACTAATTTTGTAACAAAGATGCATAATTGCCTAGAGTTGGTTCGTGTTCTCACGGCAGCATTTACAAGCGGACCAGATCAAATGCCTTGCGCGAGAAAGCTGCTCTTGATTGGTCAGAATTTCCATGAGGGAAAAATCCAGGAAGTAAAGCAAACGTTGAAGAAGAGTACACTTGCAAGATAAATGTGACACTTTCTAATGTCACAATGGAGGGACAGCTACGCAGGTTGATTTTAGCGCTGGTCATTGTGGACTATATTGCTGTCATTGTTCATTTTAGTCAAACCATACAGTTTGAAAACGAGGCGCGGCTCCAACTAGAAAACAATGTTTTGATGCATTGGATGTGCTGAATGTGCGTATTAAGGCAGTACAGGAGGAGGTGCACGTTAATAATCCTCCAGGACTGTAACATGCTCATGTTTAACACAAACAATGTGTCATGTGACTGCAGTTGGTTCGGATCGAGGTCGGACCACGTTTTCACCACAAACGAACCGCACTAGAGTTCATTTGTAACCAAACCAAGACCATCTCTTCAAGAAGGTCTTGGTTTGGTTGTTTTGGTGTGCACCCGAGGGCGATTGCTGTGTTCACACCTGCCCAAAGGAACCGCACTTAGGGCGCAAACAAACCGGAGTTCGATTGAACCGAACCGAGCAGGTGTGAAAGCACCTTAACACTGCCAATTGGAGCTGAGAGCTGACTTTTGATCATTCCTTCATGGCTCCAAAAACTATGACTTCAGTTTGATCTTTGTTTAATTGAAGAAAACTGTGGCATATCCAGTTGTTGATTTGTTCAATGCCATCAGTCAGTCCTCATACTAGACCATAGTCCCCTGGTGACATGATTATGTAAATTTAAGTGTCATCTGCATAACTATGGTAACATATTTTGTTATTTTCCATAATCTGAGCCAATGGAAGCATATAGATGTTAAACAGAAGACTTTTACCATAGTATTTCTGCTCTGTTTTATTGTGACAAAAAAACTACCATCATAAAAACTCAAAAAAATCTTGACTTCACCACCCTTCCTGAACATCAAATCAAATGAACACAAATCTCTCTTTGACGGATTTTGAAATTATTTGTTACAACATCACCAGCTTTTCCAACACACAAATATGGGAAGAGTTTCTCAGTGAAAGTATCTCTGTGAGTGTAGATGTGAGTCATGTCTTCAGGGTTGTAGAAGGACACATCCCCCCTGTCATAGTCCAGCTGGACTCTGATCCTCTGGAGACTCTTCTTCACTTTGACTTTGTTACCAAGACCATTACTGTATTTTCCACTGCGATGAATTAAACACCAGATTCCACCTTTTGTGGAAGCATGTATCACTCCTTTCCTGTCAAATGACTCTTTAGCCACACCTACATTCCAGCCAGGATGGTCTCCCACCTCCACCTCCCAGCTGTGTTTCCCTGAGCTGAAGCCCTCAGAGCCCAGAACAGTGGGATACTCAGTGCATCTCTCGAGATGATCAGGAAGCTGCTGCTCTGTGTCTCCACATCTCAAACTGGTCAGATCATCGGACAGATAGAGCCAGGGGTGTGCAGTGTTTGGGTCCAGAATGACAGGACTGAAGTGGACCTTGTCCTTCATCTTCTCCCAGACTCTGAAGGACAGGTTGCCCAGGTGTTTGGCCACATCTATCAGCGTTCCTGAGACCAGCTGCGGATCTGACAGTGAGCACTGGACTCTGGCTCTGCTCTGAGTGGCTTTATAACTGCTGAGGAATGGCACCTTGTGTTTCTGCAGCTCTTCTTCAACAGCACAGATACTGTGTGACAGAGAGGAGATCTGCTCCTCAATCATCTTCATCTCTCTGCTGATAGTCTTCCTCTTCTGCTCCTCTTCCTCCCTCAGAGCTGCCAGTCTGGACTCCTCTTCCTCTTTCAGGAACTGCTGGAGCTTGTTGAACTCTGCTCTGATCTGCCTCTCTGTGGACAACAGCTGCTTCTTGGAGTGTTGAATCACTTCATTGTATGTTTCCTCCACTTGTTTGTATTTGTCCCTCTTGTCCTGCAGAGACTTTAAGTCAGATTTCAGCTGGTCCTTCAGCTCACTGACTGCTTGTTCTATAGGAACCACCTTGTGACTCTGGTGGAGGGAAATCTCACAGACAGGACACACAGCTCTATCTTCATCCATACAAAACAATGTAGTCTCTACATGATGTTTACTGCACACCACCTCCATTTTCTTCTCTGCGTTTTCTGTCTCAGATGATCCAGCTTTCTGTCTCCCAGCAAAGGAGTCAGCCAGTTCCTTCAGTGCAAAGTCCACAAATAGAAAATCTTTTGAGGATTTTCTTTTACAAATGGGACAGTTTTTGCTTTCAGCTTGTTTCCAGAATTTCTGCAGGCAGCTTAAGCAGAATCTGTGGTTGCAGCTCAGAGACACAGGATCTTTGAAAATCTCTGAACACACATGGCAGTTCAGGAAACTTTCAACAAGAGCAATTTTCTCAGCCATTTGTCTTGGTATCTAAGTTATCTTTAAAAAGCAGGACTCACCAAGTTACTGCCCCTTCCCTTGACTGCTTAAAATCTACTTTCCAGCACAGATCTCACACCCTGTTATGGCGTCTCAGCTCTGTAAATACTGTCAAAATGTAGTTTTAGTTTCACTTCCTGCTGTCATAGGGTTAGCTAGAAAATGCATTTCCTGCAGAAGATGCAAATGAATGAATTTTAAAGCATTACTGGAAATGCAGAAATAAAGAAACTGCTTGAAAAATCATGAAGCCCCAATGCACTGCACTCCAGAAGGCTGGAGTTGAACCATGGACATTTGAAGGTGTGTTGATATGTGCTGTAAACTGCTGCTGCTGGATAATGTTTGTCTTTTTAGTGAATTATATATATATAAAACTCAACTCTCCCCCTGGGATCCACTGCATCATTGAAATGGTAAAGGCTGTAGTGGTGGTAGCAATGTCACAAAATGTCCCCCCCCAAAAGCCATAACTGAGAACCAATTAGATACTGTTGCAGGTGAAATTAACAATCCATCAACCAGGCTGATTGAAAATGAGCACCAGAACATTTGTGTCTCAGTGTGTGTTTATGCATGCAAAAGTTGAATAAAACACGTTTGAAAGCCCTGCAGTGTGTGACAGTCTGGCTCAGATTGTGTGACACTACTTTCTGAGGGAAAAGCTGAGTTGGGATTTAAACTGTCGACCTTGCAATTCCTAAAATGCATATTAATTTATACTCCATGCTATACCTGCTGATCTATCCAGAATTTGGTCAATAAAATGGAAAAATGAGGGAGGTCAGTTACATACAATTAATAATCTAATCAATCGTGAAATTATGAGACAATTATTATTTTTTGACAGATGCATTGGACATGATTTGAACCCCCAGTTAGCGTTCCCACAAAGGCAGACAACTGTAATTTTTAACATTGTTCAGGGAAATGAAAGGTATGCAGAAATATTTATAATATTTAAATGCATCATTTTGAATAATGGCAATATACCTTTTTTGCCAACATTTAGCACAGTTTAGGAGCCTTATTTGGCACTCTTTCTAACAAGATAGCATAACATGGTTAGTACCCATGGATGCCTTAGGTGCCTCTAGTTTAGGCATTCTGACTTTCCTAATCAGGCTGCAGTGTGCCTCACATTTACATTAGCGGCACTTCTGAATTCAGCGCATCACGCTCCTGACCCATGTCAGATGGACTGCACCATTTTGCAATACTTGTGGGGTATTGTTAAATTTCAAGGTCGACCATAGTCCGTCCGAGCCTGAGGATAGTGGCGGGAAATTACGGTTGGGTCCGGTCCAGGTCGGGTTCGGGTTCGGGCAGAGAATCTAAGCTCTAACAAGTGGTGTTGGAGTCACAACACCTCAGCTTGTCGAAAAGTCAGGTAGTAGGAGTCGTGTGTGGAGATATTTTGCATTTGAGGCAGATGAAAGCGGAGTAATTATACACTCGCAAAACCCAGTGTGCAAACGGTGCCTCCGAAGTTTCCAGACCAAAGGAGAAAACACTTCAAACATGGCTAAACACTTAAAAGACAGACACCCTGACATGTTTAAAGAATTCAAGGTGAATGAGTTTCAGTTTCTGTCTTTTGATTTTTATCGTGGTATCGAATGAGTATCGAGAACCGTGGAAATTCACTGTCATTGGTATCAACTACTGAAATTCTGGTATCGTGACGAGCCTACTAGAGTGGCTGCGATGAGCTCAGGTGGCCGCCTGGTGGAGATCTGCACTCTTCTTCGTGCACTTTTCTAGTTTTCTCTTCATTCACTCTTCATTTCTCTCCTGTTCAGAGGACTTCAGTCTGACTTCAATCTTTCCCATCATGAATTAGTTGCAATGATTTCCATTAGACTAACAACTGCAAAACAAAATTTAGATGACAAGTGACAACAATACATAAATGTTCTGTCAGTGTCTATAAAATCTTTAGGAGGTAAAAATATCATAACCTCAGGTTTTAGCTGTCAAAGTAAAATCTGGCCAGACATACAAATTTCTTTGTTTATTTACAACTTCATTTGCTTCTTTTCTTGTAGCAGTTATTCAACAATCCAGACAAAACATTAAAATCATACAAGACACTCATTAACAGAAAGACACTGAGGCTTGATTAAATATATTCATGCTGTAGAGAAGTTGTTTTATAGTTTATAGTTTATAGTGTAGTGTTCTCAAAAAACTTTCTCATCACACATGGAAGGATTATGGCATATCTGAGAAACAAGAACCGTCAAATGACAGTTATTGAGTTCTTTGATTTTGTTGTAACTCTCCCTTGAGCACATCTCTTGTTGAGATATGTTGGCACAATCTGCCCTGGAAACGCTGTAATGTCTCAGTTTGCTTTTCGTGGCACTATCCTGGTTGGAAACAGCGTCAATTTCTAAGTAACGACCACATTTGTTGGCAAAAGGCCTCTGAAAGATTCAGAGATGACTCGTTACAGTGAAACCAGTTTTGTTGTCTGTTTGTCTCAAACAGTACTCTGCAGTATGAGTCGTCTCGGTGACATGCTGTCCATCACTTCCTCCATCTCCCAGTGACAAAGTCAGCTCATATACTACATCACTTTATAAACATTGACATGATACAGAGAAAACATACAAATGTGTAACGTATTCATGGTTTGCAGAAACATACAATGCCAAACTTTTTTTTCTGGTGACTGGGCTGATTCTGCTTTTGTTTGTCATACTGTGCTGTAGATAGAGATAGAGAATAGAGAATGTCTTTATTGTCTTTGCAACAGGCACAAACAAATTGAGAGGTCCATCCTCCCCCTTAGATGTCATTAAAAGAGAAATACAGAAAAGAAAGAAACAGGTAGAAAATATATATCTTTCAACAAGCACACCATGTTCAAAACACATCGTACATCATACAACAAATATGGAAGCCGAGAACGGCCATGTATTATTATTTTTTTTTTCTACACTGTTATCTCGTGATAACGACTTATTATTTCGTTATCTCAATATAACAAAGATTGTTTTCTCGTGATAACGAATTAATTATTTCGTTATCTCGACATAACAAATATTGTTTTCTCGTGATAACGAATTGATTATTTCGTTATCTCGACATAACAAAGATTGTTTTCTTCGATAACGAATTAATTATTTCGTTATCTCGACATAACAAAGATTGTTTTCTCGTGATAACGAATTAATTATCTCGTTATCTTGATATTACAAAGACTGTACTTTCATATTACATGATTCTTACCAATAAGGAGCTGAAACTGATAAAAACCTTCAACATTATAAAACATAATGAATCACATAGAGCTCACCACCCTCCCTGAACATCACAGAGAAATCTCAGTGTGACAGATTGTGATATCACCTGTTTTAGCATGACCAATTGAACCAATACTGAAAAATGGGAAGAGTTTCTCAGTGAAAGTGTCTCTGTGAGTGCAGATGTGAGTCATGTCTTCAGGGTCGTAGAAGGACACCTCCCCCCTGTCATAGTCCAGCTGGACTCTGATCCTCTGGAGACTCTTCTTCACTGTGACAGTCTCACCAACAACATCAGTGTATTTTCCACTGTCATGTGATAAACGCCAGGTTCCATATTCTGGTGAATGAATTCGCTTTCCCTTCCTGTCAGCTGACTCTTTAGCCAAACCCACAAACCAGTAAGGGTGGTCTCCCACCTCCACCTCCCAGCTGTGTTTCCCTGAGCTGAAGCCCTCAGAGCCCAGAACAGTGGCATACCTGGTATGTCTCTCTGGATTGTCAGGAAGCTGCTGCTTTTTATCTTCACATCTCACACTGGTCAGATCATCAGACAGACAGAGACAGGGGTTTGCAGTGTTTGGGTCCAGAATGACAGGACTGAAATGGACCTTGTCCTTCATCTTCTCCCAGACTCTGAAGGACAGGTTGCCCAGGTGTTTGGCCACATCTATCAGCGCTCCTGAGACCAGCTGTGGATCTGACAGTGAGCACTGGACTCTGGCTCTGCTCTGAGTGGCTTTATAACTGCTGAGGAATGGCACCTTGTGTTTCTGCAGCTCTTCTTCAACAGCACAGATACTGTGTGACAGAGAGGAGATCTGCTCCTCAATCATCTTCATCTCTCTGCTGATAGTCTTCCTCTTCTGCTCCTCTTCCTCCCTCAGAGCTGCCAGTCTGGACTCCTCTTCCTCTTTCAGGAACTGCTGGAGCTTGTTGAACTCTGCTCTGATCTGCCTCTCTGTGGACAACAGCTGCTTCTTGGAGTGTTGAATCACTTCATTGTATGTTTCCTCCACCTCTTCATATTTGTCCAACTTGTCCTGCAGAGACTTTAAGTCAGATTTCAGCTGGTCCTTCAGCTCACTGACTGCTTGTTCTATAGGAACCACCTTGTGACTCTGGTGGAGAGAAAACTCACAGACAGGACACACAGCTCTATCTTCATCCTTACAGAACAATGTTGGCTCTTCTTGATGTTTACTACACACCACCTCCACCTTCTTCTCTCCTTTTTCTGCCTCACATGATCCAGCTTTCTGTCTCCCAGCAAAGGAGTCAGCCAGTTCCTTCAGTGCAAAGTCAATGAAGATCAGTTCTTTTGAGGATTTTCTTTTACAAATGGGACAGTTTTTGTTTTTAGCTTGTTCCCAGACTTTTTGCAGGCAGCTTGAACAGAATCTGTGGTTGCAGCTCAGAGACACAGGATCTCTGTAAGTCTCTGAACACACATGGCAGCTCAGGAAACTTTCAAAAAGAGCAATTTTCTCAGCCATTTGTCTTGGTATCTAAGTTATCTTTCAAAAGCAAGACTCACCAAGTTTTTCAAAATCTTCCAAACGTGCAAGACTCACCAAGTTTTTCAAAATCTTCCAAACGTGTTGTCCAGCATGCAGAGGTCTCACACCCTGTAGTGGCATCTCAGCTCTGATCAACAATTTCGAAATCTTTCATTTGTACACGCCTCTGCTACAGGTTGAATTATCAGCAGGAAATGCTGCTATGTCATTTAGTCACCAGCAGATGGTGACAGTATGTTCTCAGGACAAATATTTCACTTTTGATTTAGTATAGTACAGATTCATTGTACGTGCATCTGTAGGCAAACAAAATAAAAGGAAACTGACTTTTTTTGTGTAGGCAATGAATAATTAATTTCTACAAATCATATAAACACCATGACCATGAAACAAGGAAGTGAACAGCTTAACTGTGTGACTGACACTAAACCAGTTACACAACATTTTTCAACATGTTCCAGCCAACAGGAACATGTAACAGGAAACTTGTTCTGCCAACGTGTCTTACGACTTTTATTTCAGCCGGTTTGATTATATGTTTATTCTTCAATTAAAATACATGTACATTTTTACCTTTTAATTCAACCCTTGTTTGACTTTTTATATTGTACAGCTTGCCCTGGTTTTCTCCACTGTCCTCATTTATTTACTAATCCATTCTTTCATTCATTCACTCTTGCATCATTGCACTCTTTTCCTGTCCTGGGTTACAGGACGACTTGATTCCTTCCCACCATGAATAGGTTGGAATCATCATAAGATTAACAACTGCAAAACAAATAAATCATCACATTGTTCGTTAAAAACAATGTATACATGTTTTGTCAGTGTCTTTACAATCTGCTGAAAGTCAAAATGCCCAAACTTTATTCTTTCAAAGTTAAACATGAAGTAAAAAATAACCAGATGTTCTTTCTTTCTTCATTTAGATCTTCATCTGCGTCTTTTCTTGTAGCAGTTATTCTTCCAACAGTCAGTTAGTCAGTAGACAGGAACACATTGAGACTTGAAAACATTATATTAAGGTAGCAGAGAAGTTGTTTACCAGTTGAATGTTCTGTAAACATTCTCATGATACACAACAGGATTGTGGCATATCTGTGACGGAGAAACAAAAGCTGCCAACATGACAGTCGGTGAGTTTTTGCATGTTGTTGCAACTCTTCCAACATGGCACACCTTTAATAACCCAAACGTTCTTCAGGCTCTCACTAACATGCCTTTATTTGGTCTCTCAATTGAATAGATGCAGTGAGGTGTCAGAACTGCAGTGACTCAACCATCTTGGGTCAATCTACCCAGTTTCCCATATTTATCCTGCACCAATGTTTAGCCAGCAGAGGGCAGCAGAAGACAGCTAATGGTACATTTACTCACCACTCTACTTCTTCTACAGTGTGTTCATGTGGAGACACCACAACTTTACTGTTTCAATATTCTTTGTTACAGGTATTCATTCACTATTTGTGTCGTGTATTTACAGATAATATCACACCTGTTGTGCTGAAACTGGAGTAAAGTCCTGGACAGTGTTGTTGGGAAACACTGTGGATCGTCATTTCTTCATCACAGTGGGTCACCTGCACCTTCTAACAGAGGACAGGGATATCAAACTGCAGCACACCAGTGTTAGTGCACACAGTGTCCCTCACCACCTGTATGGTCTTCTACATTTCACTAAACAGGTGAGTGGAGTTTGTTTCCAACACCAACAGAAAAGGAAAGAATGAGAGATGGAAGAATACATTTTATTTTGTTGTGATTTTTATCCACATCATGAACATGAACATGCCTCAGTAACAACAAATATCTGACAGCCTCTTAAGTGCTGAATAATTCAATTTGTGTGTTTGTTTTCTGAGATAATTACATAAAAAACTCTTAATGAACCAACCTATCAAGAGGCACAGTCACTTCTGATTGTCTCCCAGATACCCATTTACTACCAGACCCTTAACAAGGATAAGGTAATAATAATAATAATACATTTTATTTATACAGCGCTTTTTCAGCTCTCAAAGACGCTTTACATTTAAAACCAAAGAAAAGAAGTACATACATATAAGTGCAAAGAGATAAACAGAAGACAAGGACAATATACAACAAGGTGCAAAAGCATAGTGCAATACAAAGAAAAGGAGGGCACATGAGAAACAGAAGGAAAAGCTAATGTTAAAGGTTAAAAGCGGATTTGAAAAGGTGAGTTTTGAGGAGTGATTTGAAGGTGGATGGATTTGGACAGTCACGGATGTGTATAGGGAGGGTGTTCCAGAGGGAGGGGGCGGCTATGGAGAAGGCTCTGTCGCCCCAGGTTTGGTGCTTGGTCCTGTGTGGAGGCGAGAGGAGGTTTTTGTCGGATGATTGAAGGTTGCGGGATGGAGTGTGGTGGTGGAGCATGTCCGTGAGGTAGGAGGGGGCCTGGCTGTGGAGGGCTTTGTGGGTGAGGAGGAGGATCTTGAAATTGATTCTGTACGGGACAGGGAGCCAGTGTAGGTTTTGCAGGACAGGGGTTATATGTTCACGGAAGCGGGTGTGGGTGAGGAGGCGGGCAGCAGAGTTCTTCTGGATGTACTGAAGTTTGTTGAGGACTTTGGATGATGAGCCGTAGAGGATCCTGTTGCAGTAGTCCAGTCTTGAGTTGATGAAAGCATGGATGAGAGTTTCAGCGGCAGAGAAGGAGAGTAATGGACAGAGACGGGCAATATGTCTGAGGTGAAAGAAGGCAGTTTGGGTGAGGCGGCTGATGTGATGTTCAAATGAGAGGTTATTGTCGAAGATGATACCAAGGTTGCGGATGAGTGGGGAGGGAGGGAGAGAGGGTGGTGTTGTCGATGCTGAGGGGGAAGTTTTGTGTTGATGTAGAGAGGGATTTTGGGCCGATGAGTATTATTTCAGATTTGTCACAGTTCAGTTTGAGAAAGTTGGCTTGCAGCCATGATTGGAGTTCAGTCAGACAGTTGGTGAGGGTATAGCGGGTGGCTGGAGTGATGGATTTTGTGGAGATGTAGATTTGGATGTCGTCAGCGTAGCAGTGGAAATGGAGACCATGACGACGAATGATAGAACCAAGGGGGAGTAAGTAGATAATGAAGAGGAGAGGACCAAGCACCGAGCCCTGAGGGACACCTTGAAGCAGGGGGATGTTGGAGGAGGTGCAGTTCTTGACGTGGATGAACTGATGTCTGTCGGTGAGGTATGATTTGAGCCAGGAGAGAGAAGAGCCAGTGATGTTGAGGGAAGTTTGTAGGCGGGATAGCAGAGTGGTGTGGTTGATGGTGTCAAAGGCAGAAGTGAGGTCAAGGAAGATGAGTATGCTGAGGTGGCCAGAGTTGGCAGAGAGGAGGAGGTTGTTAGTGATTTTGAGGAGAGTGGTTTCAGTACTGTGTTGAGGGCGGAATCCGTATCAGTCCGTATTAGTGAAACTTTGCAGGAAACAATATTACACATGCAACAAGTGTGACATGAAATGATCCAAATACTCAATAGCCTGTAAAGAAAATGTGCTGCATATTTACACCACAAACAGCATTTTGCCAAGAATGGTTTACACACATAATTCTGCCTACATTTGTGCTTTAAGTTTCTCACTCTGTGCTTTGGAAATA
>NC_065513.1:37490488-37490725 GCF_006386435.1 Epinephelus moara | reverse complement strand
TTACAGAACCAATAAGAGACGTCTGGATGTTTATCACACACCACCTCCTCTTTCTCCTTTTCTTTTTCTGTCTCAGGTGAATCATTCTTCTGTCTCCCAGCAAAGGAGTCAGCCAGTTCCTTCAGTGTAAAATTTAATGCTGGCTCATCTGTCAAGGACTTTGTTTTACAAATGGGACAGTTTTTGTTTTTAGCTTGTTCCCAGAATTTCTGCAGGCAGCTTGAACAGAAGCTGTGG
>NC_065513.1:37479048-37490473 GCF_006386435.1 Epinephelus moara | reverse complement strand
TTTGTTTTACAAATGGGACAGTTTTTGTTTTTAGCTTGTTCCCAGAATTTCTGCAGGCAGCTTGAACAGAAACTGTGGTTGCAGCTCAGAGACACAGGATCTCTGAAAGTCTCTGAACACACATGGCAGCTCAGGAAACTTTCAACAAGAGCAATTTTCTCAGCCATCTGTCTTGGTATCTAAGTTATCTTTCAAAAGCAAGACTCACCAAGTTTTTCAAAATCTTCCAAACGTGTTGTCCAGCATGCAGAGGTCTCACACCCTGTAGTGGCGTCTCAGCTCTGATCAACAATTTCGAAATCTTTCATTTGTACACGCCTCTGCTACAGGTTGAATTATCAGCAGGAAATGCTGCTATGTCATTTAGTCACCAGCAGATGGTGTCAGTATGTTCTCAGGACAAATATTTCACTTTTGATTTAGTATAGTACAGATTCATTGTACGTGCATCTGTAGGCAAACAAAATAAAAGGAAACTTACTTTTTTTGTGTACGTAATGAATAATTAATTTTTACAAATCATATAAACACCATGAACACGAAACAAGGAAGTGAACACCTTAACTGTGTGACTGACACTAAACCAGTTACGCAACATTTATTAACATGTTCCATCCAACAAGAACATGTAACAGGAAACTTGTTCTACCAACGCGTCAGTATGACTTTTATTTCAGCCAGTTTGATTATATGTTTATTCTTCAATTAAAATACAAGTACATTTTTACCTTTTAATTCAACCCTCGTTTGACTTTTTATATTGTACAGCTTGCCCTGGTTTTCTCCACTGTCCTCATTTATTTACTAATCCATTCATTCATTCACTCTCGCATCATTGCACTCTTTTCCTGTCCTGGGTCACAGGATGACTTGATTCCTTCCCACCATGAATAGGTTGGAATCATTATCATAAGATTAACAACTGCAAAACAAATAAATCATCACATTGTTCGTTAAAAACAATGCATACATGTTTTGTCAGTGTCTTTACAATCTGCTGAAAGTCAAAATGCCCAAACTTTATTCTTTCAAAGTTAAACATGAAGTCAAAAATAACCAGATGTTCTTTCTTTCTTCATTTAGATCTTCATCTGCGTCTTTTCTTGTAGCAGTTATTCTCCCAACAGTCAGTTAGTCAGTAGACAGGAACACATTGAGACTTGAAAACATTATATTAAGGTAGCAGAGAAGTTGTTTACCAGTTGAATGTTCTGTAAACATTCTCATGATACACAACAGGATTGTGGCATATCTGTGACGGAGAAACAAAAGCTGCCAACATGACAGTCGGTGAGTTTTTGCATGTTGTTGCAACTCTTCCAACATGGCACACCTTTAATAACCCAAACGTTCTTCAGGCTCTCACTAACATGCCTTTATTTGGTCTTTTGATTGAATAGATGCAGTGAGGTGTCAGAGCTACAGTGACAGTGATCTGTTTCATGAGTCTGTTCAGAGAGAAAGTCACTTCTCAATGACGTCCTTTGACCAACCCTGTTGCACAGCAGTCAGTGTAAGGCTCGTCAGGCACGCAGCTATCAAATGTGCAGATCTCTTCAGAGTCCTTCCCATGGAAAGACTCGATGCCAAAACCAAAGGAAATGAGAGCAGCTTTTTAAATGTGTGGCAGCCACTGATAATCACTTGCCCAGTGATCTAAGGGACTTCATTCAAAGAGGAAGCACCACAATAGACTAGAAAGCTCCAGAAGCCCTTCTGAAAATCACTATATGAGTGATTTGCATGTAAACAATAGTGCATTAGGAACAGCATGTACATGTGCATCACGTGTGTCTTTGAATCATTCATGTGTGTCTGTGTGACCATAAAGGCATCATAACAACCCCCCTTGTTTTATTTGATTTGAAATTTGTTTGGTTCTATTTTTTTATCGTTAATATTTTACTGATTTACTCACAGTTACTTTCATCTTTTGAAAAAGTACTTTTTACTCCACTACATTTATTTGATAACTTAAGTTTCTAGTTACTCACCGGATTGAGATTAATAACACAAAATATAATTAACAAATAAATGCTGTATTGTTATAGGATAAGAGGTAAAACTTTATTGATATCTGGGGGAAAGTCAAAAGCTACCCAACACTATATAAAACAATCAAATTTAGCCCCATATTTACCAGTTGTGAATGGTTAGTGCATCAGTAACTGTCACACAGTGACATACATTATTCTGAATTGGGCCATTCAGCACAATTAACATTCTGACTTTTGGTTCTTTAAAGATATTTTGATGCTGATATTTTTCTGCTTTTACTTTAGTATCATTGTGAATGCTGGACTTTTATTTGTGAGAGTACTTCTACACTGTTGTATTGCTACTTCTACTGAAGTTAAAGATGTGAGCACTTCTTCCACCACTGACTGTTCAACACCCTTTTACTATAAGTACAACATGAACTATTGTCATTGAATCACTCTTTAAACACCATCTGTCCACCGTCACTTTGGTCCTGACGTCCACTCTAATGAGCTCACTCAAGCAGCAGATATTTGGTTGATGAGATCTGACTTTACCTTTGAGTTCCCTGGTCCCACCATGCCCAACGTTGTTTATATAGACGGGTTTCAGTGCAAACCCTCCAAGCTGCCTCCTCAACTTGTGGAGGACTTTGTCCAGAGCATGGAGTCATTATTATGAGCTTGTGGACCTTGGTGGGGACTCTTCCTGAGGATATAGCAGAACATGTGGCTGCTGCTCAGTGACCTCAGAGGTGCATCTGGAGGCAGTGGCAAATTTGGGCTGTGTGAGCAGCAGGGGGGGAAATAAATAATGAAAAAGGGCATCAGCTGCATGTGGTGGGGTACAAACCTGCAGGAAGTTTTGTTAGCATGTAGGGCAGCCTGTATGGCACTGTGTCATGTTTTCTCCACTGGAAGGGAACCATAGAGGGACTTACATTAGGTTTTCCTGCACACTGGGCCACAGAGGAACTAAGACACTACAAGAGGCCATTTAGGGGCCTGGACCGAGCCATGTTCTGGATTGGGTTCTATAGGAGACACAAGGGAGCTGCTCACAGACCGACTCCTTCAAAATGTCCTGGATTCAGCACCACTCCACTGATGTAACCACACAGTTTCTGGTCATAATGATGTCACTGATTTTAACAATGAAATATTTGCAGTGTAAAGCTTTCCATAGAAGGAAAAGAAATGTTGACAAACAATAAAACTCGCCTGTGTCTGCCACATTTGGACTATTCCTGATCACCCCTATCAGAGGCAGCAATGGACTCAACCATCTTGGGTCAATCTACCCAGTTTCCCATATTTATCCTGCACCAATGTTTAGCCAGCAGAGGGCAGCAGAAGACAGCTAATGGTACATTTACTCACCACTCTACTTCTTCTACAGTGTGTTCATGTGGAGACACCACAACTTTACTGTTTCAATATTCTTTCTTACAGGTATTCATTTATTATTTGTGTTGTGTATTTCCAGGTAATATCACACCTGTTTTGCTGAAACTGGAGTAAAGTCCTGGACAGTGTTGTTGGGAAACACTGTGGATCGTCATTTCTTCATCACAGTGGGTCACCTGCACCTTCTAACAGAGGACAGGAATATCAAACTGCAGCACACCAGTGTTAGTGCACACAGTGTCCCTCACCACCTGTATGTATGTCTACATTTCACTGAACAGGTGAGTGGAGTTTGTTTCCAACACCAACAGAAAAGGAAAGAATGAGAGATGGAAGAATACATTTTATTTAGTGGTGGTTTTTATCCACATCATGAACATGAAGATGCCTCAGTAACAACAAATACCTGACAGCCTCTACACACATAATTCTTCCTACATTTGTGCTTTAAGTTTCTCACTCTGTGCTTTGGAAATATATTGTATATAAAAGAACAAGCAAGGAATGTGTTCCATCATGTAATTTCCTGAAAGAGATCAAATCTCTTGACACGATTCTCACCCACAAAGAACAAACTGGAATTGTCTGTAAATGACAACAAAACACCACCATTATAAAACATCCAAATATGTTACTGAGAGCTCACCACCCTCCCTGAACATCACAGAGAAATCTCAGTGTGACACATTTTGATATCAGCAGTTTTAGCATCACCAGTCAGTCCAATATTTAAATATGGGAAGAGTTTCTCAGTGAAAATGTCTCTGTGAGTGCAGATGTGAGTCATGTCTTCAGGGTTGTAGAAGGACACCTCCCCCCTGTCATAGTCCAGCTGGACTCTGATCCTCTGGAGACTCTTCTTCACTGTGACAGTCTTACCAACAACATCAGTGTATTTTCCATTGGAATGTGTTAAACACCAGATTCCATATTTTGGTGTAGGATATGCCTCTGACTTCCTGTCAGCTGACTCTTTAGCCAAACCCACAAGCCAGTCAGGATGGTCTCCCACCTCCACCTCCCAGCTGTGTTTCCCTGAGCTGAAGCCCTCAGAGCCCAGAACAGTGGCATACCTGATGTGTCTCTCTGGATTGTCAGGAAGCTGCTGCTTTGTGTCTCCACGTCTCACACTGGTCAGATCATCAGACAGATAGAGAATAGACTTTGCAGTGTTTGGGTCCAGAATGACAGGACTGAAATGGACCTTGTCCTTCATCTTCTCCCAGACTCTGAAGGACAGGTTGCCCAGGTGTTTGGCCACATCTATCAGCACTCCTGAGACCAGCTGTGGATCTGACAGTGAGCACTGGACTCTGGCTCTGCTCTGAGTGGCTTTATAACTGCTGAGGAATGGCACCTTGTGTTTCTGCAGCTCTTCTTCAACAGCACAGATACTGTGTGACAGAGAGGAGATCTGCTCCTCAATCATCTTCATCTCTCTGCTGATAGTCTTCCCCTTCTGCTCCTCTTCCTCCCTCAGAGCTGCCAGTCTGGACTCCTCTTCCTCTTTCAGGAACTGCTGGAGCTTGTTGAACTCTGCTCTGATCTGCCTCTCTGTGGACAACAGCTGCTTCTTGGAGTGTTGAATCACTTCATTGTATGTTTCCTCCACTTGTTTGTATTTGTCCCTCTTGTCCTGCAGAGACTTTAAGTCAGATTTCAGCTGGTCCTTCAGCTCACTGACTGCTTGTTCTATAGGAACCACCTTGTGACTCTGGTGGAGAGAAAACTCACAGACAGGACACACAGCTCTATCTTCATCCTTACAGAACCAATAAGAGACGTCTGGATGTTTATCACACACCACCTCCTCTTTCTCCTTTTCTTTTTCTGTCTCAGGTGAATCATTCTTCTGTCTCCCAGCAAAGGAGTCAGCCAGTTCCTTCAGTGTAAAATTTAATGCTGGCTCATCTGTCAAGGACTTTGTTTTACAAATGGGACAGTTTTTGTTTTTAGCTTGTTCCCAGAATTTCTGCAGGCAGCTTGAACAGAAGCTGTGGTTGCAGCTCAGAGACACAGGATCTCTGAAAGTCTCTGAACACACATGGCAGCTCAGGTAACTTTCAACAAGAGCAGTTTTCTCAGCCATTTGCTCTGATATGTGAATTATCCTTTAACAGCAAGACTCACCAAATCTGTGTCCCTTTGAATGAGAGATTTTAATCCCCGTCAGAGTAACCCTGTAATGGCGTCTCAGCTCCGTTCAGCAATGAGGAATTCAGCTTTAAGTTTCACTTTCCATTCTTTGACATAAATAATTCCAGTTGACATTTTCATTGTCTGACCAGCAGATGGTGATATTTGATTAATCAACAGATTTTACAGTGACCTTAAACATGAAGTGCTGTAAAATAGTTCCTTTTACAAACTGTTTAAGTGAAAAAATAAATATACATAATTAAATGCATTGATGTCTTTCATGACAGAATTACTGAGGTGAAAACACAAATTTAATACATTACTTTAAAGAAAGGCTATTTTAGAAAATGATCACCATGTCAAATTGTGTTATACAACCAGTGTTTAAAATATTAAATCACAGCTTTATTGAATCACAATGTACTCTCCAAAGACAAGTAAAAGTACTGTAAAGTAAGACTTTTATTTGTGCAAAGAAAAAGAAGTAAAGATCCACACAGAGAAGTTGTGTTGGTGGTTGTTGGTTTTTTGTTTTTTAAACCTGTTTAAATATGAAATAACCAGATAGGAATGTCTGTTTATGTCTGGTCCAGTTAATTAAATACTGACAAATCAATATTTTATTGTACCATATCAAACTAATGTGACGACTTTCATTTTTCATTCCTTTTTTATATATTTCTGTCTTTTATAAAATGTCAGTAAAAAGTGAAAAATCATCAGTTTCCATCAGTTTCTCAGAGTGAAAGGTGACGTCCTCACATGTCTTGTTTTGTCTGATTCGCAGTCCAAAACCCCAAAATATTCAGTTGGCATTGATATAAAACAGAGAAAAGCATTAAATCCTCACACAGAAGATTCAGGATACAGCAGAACATGTGGCTGCTGCTTTTGCCCAGTTACCTCAGAAGGTCATCTGGAGGCAGTGGTGGACTCAGGCTGTCTGAGGGGCAGGAACAAAGAAATAAAAAGGGCACCAGCTGCATGTGGTGGAGCACCAACCCTCAGAGAGTTTTTTAGCATGTAGGGCAGCCTGTTTGGTACTGCGTCATGTTTTCTCCACTGAAAGGTCACTCTAGAGGGCGCTTTATCATAGTTTCTTACTGGGAAGAGCCCATCCACCCTGGGCAACAACACCTCTCTGCTGAACTGGCTGCCTCCACATGACCTCTTAGGACACCCATGTCCAGAGTCAGGCCCCTGGGCCAACTGTGGCCCATGAACTGATTTTAAATGGCCCTCAGCTTGTCTTCCAAAATATACTATATGATTAACACAATATTGGTCAATCAAGCCAGATGACTATTCCATATCACCCCTATCAGAGGCAGCAATGGACTCTACCATCTTGCACCTGGTCTGTGCAGCAGGATCCACAGTGTTGAGCTGACTACTGACAGGTCACTGCTTCTTTTGTCTGTGGACATGTGTATGTGTGCATCAAACTGTAAGTTGGCATCTGTCATTGTTGTGGTTAGATGGTTGTATGGTTTTGTCCCAAACATTGCAGTTATTGCTAAACATAAAGTGAATCCAGCTAACAGTTAGCACTATTTGAAGCTAGCACTGGAGGCCTGAAGGCAGCACAAGGCATGGTACATTTCTCAGTCTGTGTGTGGTCGTGTTACTTTGTGTCTATACTCTTAAATACTGGACCAATGTGAGCTGTAAATATTCAGCATTTCAGGTTCATATTTAGCTTATTATTTGTTTAAGGTTGCCTTTTGCACCACATTGTGATAATTGAATCAGTGTTTCCCATATTTATCCTGCACCAATGTTTAGCCAGCAGAGGGCAGCATAAGACAGCTAATGGTACATTTACTCACCACTCTACTTCTTCTACAGTGTGATCATGTGGAGACACCACAACTTTACTGTTTCAATATTCTTTGTTACAGGTATTCATTTATTATTTGTGTCGTATGTACTTCTACATTTCACTAAACAGGTGAGTGGAGTTTGTTTCCAACACCAACAGAAAAGGAAAGAATGAGAGATGGAAGAATACATTTTATTTAGTGGTGATTTTTATCCACATCATGAACATGAAGATGCCTCAGTAACAACAAATATCTGACAGCCTCTCAAGTGCTGAATAATTCCATTTGTGTGTTTGTTTTCTGAGATAATTACATAAAAAACTCTTAATGAACCAACCTATCAAGAGGCACAGTCACTTCTGATTGTCTCCCAGATACCCATTTACTACCAGACCCTTAACAACGATAAGGTATTAGTGACACTTTGCAGGAAACAATATTACACATTCAACAAGTGTGACATAAAATGATCCAAATACTCACTAGCCTGTAAACAAAATAAACAAAATGAAAATGATACACAAACACCATCAACTCATTTAATGTCCTTCAAATGGACATAAAATGAATATAATGTAATTCTGCAAATCATTAATTAATCTTCATCATCACTGCTAAACTGTTTGTTTGCACATAAAACAACTGAAGGAACTGAAGCATTTATTTATGACACTAAACCAGTCACTATGAAACACAAGGAGGTCATTATTAAGACAAGACTTTCTGTGGTTATATGATTTAAAATTAAAGCCTTTTTAATGCAAACTTAAGGTTGTTGCTCATCATTGGGGAAAAAATCTGGAGATAAAAGTTAAAATAAGAAACTGAAATCTACTCATCCCAGTTCTTGCTGCATATTTACACCACAAACAGCATTTTGCCAAGAATGGTTTACACACATAATTCTGCCTACATTTGTGCTTTAAGTTTCTCACTCTGTGCTTTGGAAATATATTGTATATAAAAGAACAAGCAAGGAATGTGTTCCATCATGTAATTTGCTGAAAGAGATCAAATCTTGTTTTTTTCTTGAACCTGGATCTCTACATTTTCTTAATGTACTTTGAAATGACACGATTCTCACCCACAAAGAACAAACTGGAATTGTCTGTAAATGATAACAAAACACCACCATTATAAAACATCCAAATATGTTACTGAGAGCTCACCACCCTCCCTGAACATGACAGAGAAATCTCAGTGTGACACATTTTGATATCAGCAGTTTGAGCATCACCAGCCGATCCAATATTGAAATATGGGAAGAGTTTCTCAGTGAAAGTGTCTCTGTGAGTGTAGATGTGAGTCATGTCTTCAGGGTCGTAGAAGGACACCTCCCCCCTGTCATAGTCCAGCTGGACTCTGATCCTCTGGAGACTCTTCTTCACTGTGACAGTCTTACCAACAACATCACTGTATTGTCTACCGTGATGCTTTAAACACCAGCTTCCATGTTCTGGTGTAGGATATCTCTCTCCCTTCCTGTCAGCTGACTCTTTAGCCAAACCTATGCTCCAGCCAGGATGGTCTCCCACCTCCACCTCCCAGCTGTGTTTCCCTGAGCTGAAGCCCTCAGAGCCCAGAACAGTGGCATACTTAGTGTGTCTCTCTGGATTGTCAGGAAGCTGCTGCTTTGTGTCTCCACGTCTCACACTGGTCAGATCATCAGACACATAGAGAATAGACTTTGCAGTGTTTGGGTCCAGAATGACAGGACTGAAGTGGACATTGTGCTTCATCTTCTCCCAGACTCTGAAGGACAGGTTGCCCAGGTGTTTGGCCACATCTATCAGCGCTCCTGAGACCAGCTGTGGATCTGACAGTGAGCACTGGACTCTGGCTCTGCTCTGAGTGGCTTTATAACTGCTGAGGAATGGCACCTTGTGTTTCTGCAGCTCTTCTTCAACAGCACAGATACTGTGTGACAGAGAGGAGATCTGCTCCTCAATCATCTTCATCTCTCTGCTGATAGTCTTCCCCTTCTGCTCCTCTTCCTCCCTCAGAGCTGCCAGTCTGGACTCCTCTTCCTCTTTCAGGAACTGCTGGAGCTTGTTGAACTCTGCTCTGATCTGCCTCTCTGTGGACAACAGCTGCTTCTTGGAGTGTTGAATCACTTCATTGTATGTTTCCTCCACTTGTTTGTATTTGTCCCTCTTGTCCTGCAGAGACTTTAAGTCAGATTTCAGCTGGTCCTTCAGCTCACTGACTGCTTGTTCTATAGGAACCACCTTGTGACTCTGGTGGAGAGAAAACTCACAGACAGGACACACAGCTCTATCTTCATCCTTACAGAACCAATAAGAGACGTCTGGATGTTTATCACACACCACCTCCTCTTTCTCCTTTTCTTTTTCTGTCTCAGGTGAATCATTCTTCTGTCTCCCAGCAAAGGAGTCAGCCAGTTCCTTCAGTGTAAAATTTAATGCTGGCTCATCTGTCAAGGACTTTGTTTTACAAATGGGACAGTTTTTGTTTTTAGCTTGTTCCCAGAATTTCTGCAGGCAGCTTGAACAGAAGCTGTGGTTGCAGCTCAGAGACACAGGATCTCTGAAAGTCTTTGAACACACATGGCAGCTCAGGAAACTTTCAACAAGAGCAGTTTTCTCAGCCATTTGCTCTGATATGTGAATTATCCTTTAACAGCAAGACTCACCAAATCTGTGTCCCTTTGAATGAGAGATTTTAATCCCCATCAGAGTAACCCTGTAATGGCGTCTCAGCTCTCTTCAGAAATTATAAATTCAGCTTTAAGTTTCAAAGTCCTTTCTTTTGAGTAAATGATTTACAGCTAATATTTCACTTTCTGACCAGCAGATGGTGGTATTGGATTTATTTGATTTTACAGTAAAGTTCCTCATGAAGTGGGATTAAATTGTTCCTTGTAAAAACTGGATTCATTCCTAATAATAAACAATCATGTCAAATCATGTGTTATACAACCATGTTTTGAAACAATAAATCATCATTTCATTGAATGAAAATGTACTCTCCCAAGGCAGTAAAAAATATGTCAAGTAAAGCTTTCATTTGTGCAAAGAACAAAGATTCACAAAAAGAAGTTGTGTTGGGAGGAAAAAGAGGATTCTCTCTTACAATACACAAGAAAGTTCACTCTAGAGGGCTCTTTATGATAGTTCATCAGTTCCATCATCAGTTTCTCAGAGTGAAAGGTGACGTCCTCACATGTCTTGTTTTGTCTGATTCACAGTCCAAAACCCCAAAATATTCAGTTGACATTGATATAAAACAGAGAAAAGCATTAAATCCTCACACAGAAGATTCAGGATACAGCAGACAACAAATATCTGACAGCCTCTTAAGTGCTGAATAATTCAATTGGTGTGTTTGTTTTCTGAGATAATGACATAAAAATCTCTTAATGAACCAACCTATCAAGAGGCACAGTCACTTCTGATTGTCTCCCAGATACCCATTTACTACCAGACCCTTAACAACGATAAGGTATTAGTGACACTTTGCAGGAAACAATATTACACATGCAACAAGTGTGACATAAAATGATCCAAATACTCACTAGCCTGTAAACAAAATGTGTACTTTGTCTCCACCTTAAACAAAATGAAAATTATACACAAACACCATCAACTCATTTAATGTCCTTCAAATGGACATAAAATGAATATAATGTAATTCTGCAAATCATTAATTAATCTTCATCATCGCTGCTAAACTGTTTTGTTTGCACATAAAACAAATGAAGGAACTGAAGCATTTATTTATGACACTAAACCAGTCACTATGAAACACAAGGAGGTCATTATTAAGACAAGACTTTCTGTGGTTATATGATTTAAAATTAAAGCCTTTTTAATGCAAACTTAAGGTTGTTGCTCATCATTGGGGAAAAAATCTGGAGATAAAAGTTAAAATAAGAAACTGAAATCTACTCATCCCAGTTCTTGCTGCATATTTACACCACAAACAGCATTTTGCCAAGAATGGTTTACACACATAATTCTGCCTACATTTGTGCTTTAAGTTTCTCACTCTGTGCTTTGGAAATATATTGTATATAAAAGAACAAGCAAGGAATGTGTTCCATCATGTAATTTGCTG
>NC_065513.1:37473884-37478108 GCF_006386435.1 Epinephelus moara | reverse complement strand
TTTGTTTTACAAATGGGACAGTTTTTGTTTTTAGCTTGTTCCCAGAATTTCTGCAGGCAGCTTGAACAGAAGCTGTGGTTGCAGCTCAGAGACACAGGATCTCTGAAAGTCTCTGAACACACATGGCAGCTCAGGTAACTTTCAAAAAGAGCAGTTTTCTCAGCCATTTGCTCTGATATGTGAATTATCCTTTAACAGCAAGACTCACCAAATCTGTGTCCCTTTGAATGAGAGATTACAACCCTTCTGATTTGTGTTTGTAGTGGAAAGTATTCACCCTGTTATGGCGTCTGAGTTCTGTTCTTAAAGGAAGCGCATTTTTGTTCTTTGTCCTATTCCTGCCTTACTGTGTTGCGATTGGTTAATAGGCTACTGTGTCCTGTGAAACGTCGAAATCAGCTTTAAGTTTCACTTTCTATCTTTTTGAGTAAATGATTTACATCTGACAATTTATTATCTTACCAGCTGGTGGTGCTATTTGAATAACTTTTCACTTGAAGTGCACTGAAGTGCATATTCAGTGGTGGCCAAAATTATTAGAACACTTGGCATATTTAAGAGGTTTCTGTTGTTTGGTTTTTGTGAAATTGGCCATTAAAATACACAGAACGAATTAAATATCTACAAAGTCATCATTATGCGCTATAAACCATAGAATAGAGCCATCAGAAGATTTAGGTCATCTTCCTCACAAAAAACAAGCTAGGTCTATTTCACTGTCAATGTCACACAATCATGCTCCTTCACAGAAGAAGCCAAATTACTTGTGTAATCATCGTCAGGTGTGATCTTGGTTAAATTGATGGTGATGCAAGAGTCTTCGGACACAGCTGTGTGATTCTTTTGAATGTAGAAGTCCCATCCTGCTCATTAAGTGATTAGTAACACCAGGGTTTTGTCCACACCAACAATTGGTATAAATTTAAAGTCTCTAGTCTTGAAGCACATGTTGCTCTTTGATCATGGCTAAGGTGAAGAAGGAGATAACGAGTGGCAACGGATTCAAATCAAGGCCCTTTTTGATGCTGGCTGCAGTTACTGCTGCATAGCCAAGGACTTGAGATGCAGTCCAAGCACTGTAAAGTACACTCAAGTTCGCTATTGATGCCACCAATTCACACCAGGACTGAGAGGTG
Source organism: Epinephelus moara (assembly GCF_006386435.1). Lineage (NCBI taxonomy): Eukaryota > Metazoa > Chordata > Actinopteri > Perciformes > Serranidae > Epinephelus > Epinephelus moara. The sequence continues at coordinate 37,476,972 of NC_065513.1, read as the reverse complement.
AGAGGTAGAAAAAAGAAACCTTCAGACAGACAAGTGAAACATCTGAAAATTCTCAGTCTTAAGGACCAAAGAAAGACTTCACGAGAACTGCGTAACAAGATCAACACCACAATGAGTGATGGTGCAACAGTGTCTTCAAGAACTGTGTGTTGGAAACTGGGAGAAGACTTGTTGGCAGAATATAAGCAAAGAAACCAGTACTGAAAGTGAAAAATAGAGTGAAATTTGCAAAAGAACACAAGAAATGTACAAAGGAAGATTGGTATAAAGTGTTGTGGACTGATGAGTCCAAGTTTGAACAGTGTGGCAACAAGCAAAGAGTGTATGGTCGACGGAGGGAAGGGGAGAGATATAACATACAAGTCTCTTGCCGACAGTTAAACACAGAGGGGGTGGTATTATGGTGTGGGGTGCCATTTCAGCTTCAGGAACAGGTGACTTAGTGAAATATGATGGCATCATGGATAAGAAAGTATACCACCACATTCTGGCGAGTCACAGAGTACCATCCGGGAGTCATCTTCTTGTGCCTGGATTTATTTTCCAAGAGGACAATGACCCGAAACATTCTTCTAACTATTGCCAGAACTACCTGTGACAGAAGGAATCTGCTGGAACATTTAAAATGATGGACTGGCCCCCTCAAAGTCTGGACCTCAACCCCATCAAGCAAATTTGGGGTGAGTTGGAAAATAAACTGGACAGATCTATTGTACATCCTTTGGCTTGAGTTGCAGAAGGCATGGGATAACATTAGTGTTGTTAATAGGAAATATACTGACACTATGCCAGAGAGATGTGCTGCTGTAAATTCTGCAAAAGGTGGACATACCAAATATTAAAGTTGAAAGTGGATAAGAACAGTAGGACTCACTTCATCTGATATTTGGTGTGCTCAGAGCAGCCATCTGCATGTTTCATGAACATTATGAAGTGAAATCATGTTTTGGAGGGGAAAAAAGTCAATTTTGTTATATAACTAGTGTTTGGAACATTAAATAAATATATCATTAAATGACAATGTACTCTCCCAAGACAGTGAAAAACACAGTTAAGTCTTTTATTTGTGCGAAACATTTCCTCTTAGAATACACAAGCACATAGAAGAAAAAGAAATCTTAACATCTGCATGGTAAACAACAAAAATGTGAATAAAAACATAAATATTTAAAAACAACATACATGACCATAAATAACTCAATAATCAGTTCCGCCAGCTTCCACCATCAGGCCAGTTTCACCAGTCTCTCACTGGCCTCCCACAGTTTTTTTGCCACACCAGCGTCTCTTGCGAAAGGACGCAGAGTAGCTGGTCGACAGTCGACGAAGTAACCCCCGCTGTGTTTGGCAGCTTCATCTGACACGGCACAGTAGATGACAGTCTGAGCTCCAATCTCACATGGCACAAAAAACATCCACATGACGACCTGCATCAGCATCCGGAACAGGATGGAGAAGTGGCACGTCCAGCTACTTTGGACAAAACCTGGAGAGACACATGGAGGCAGAGATGTTGGGAGAAATATACATCTATGTATAAACAGTGTCAGGACTATACAAGCTGTATGTTTGGGGTGGGCAATAAGAATCAAATCTTATAGCTTGGCATGAGTCATTTCATATCTTGATTTAAGTCATAGTTATCTGCTGACATTATTGCTCTTTATGTGTTTTGTAGGCTTTTGTAGGAAAGAGTGTGCACATACAATCAAAGCTAGGCATCACATACAGCATACAAATCAGCATCTCTTACCAGGGTGCACAGCATAGGACGTCACTCCTTTCCCTTCAGTGATGCGGGCCACTTCCTGACTGAAGTAGATGTTAGCCAGCTTGCTGCGGCAATAGGTGAAGAAGGGCAGCAGGTTGTAGTTGAGGTCCTGGAAGTTCAGCTTCTGGTATTTGTAGCTGGAGCATGTGAGGGTGAGCACCCGGCTGGGCGCGCATTCCTTCAGGCGCGGCAGAAGTAGATTGGTTAGGAGGAAGTGACCCAAGTGGTTGACGCCAAAACACATGCTGAAGCCGTCGTCCGTCCAGTCGAGGACACTGGGCATGCCTGAGGACGCGCCATAGGAGGTGAAGAGAGAAGTCAAAACGATGAGGTGGAGAAAGTAGGAAAAGGCTTTTAGCTGATATTAAAACGGCACAATCTTGACAGTATACAGCACCCTCTATGCTGAGACCCTCTACAAGGAAAAACTCAACAAATCTTAGATGCAATGTTGTAACATTTGGCCAATCATCATGTGGGTGACACCCTCACCGGCATTATTGATCAGGATGTCAAGCCTCTTCTCTTTCTGTAGGAAGCTCTTACAGAATTCCCTCACAGAGCACAGGTTGGCCAGATCCAGCTCCATGTGAAGGACATTTAGGCTGTGACTCTTGAACTTGATCTCCCTCACAGCCTTCTCAGCCTTGTCCAGGTCTCTGCAAGCGATGATGACACGGGCGCCTCTCATTGCCAAGGCAACAGCTGACTCCTTGCCAATGCCAGAATTGCCACCTGCATAGAAAAAACAGAAACGAAATGATACAATCATGTGTTCATGGGAGGATTGTGCCTGCAAGAGGATGGCAATAAGATTACCTGCTATAATAAGAATTTTTATTGTAATCAGACAAAAGGCAGTAATGTTTGGGGTAGACATTCAGCAATTCAAACCACACTGATGTTAATATACACTCACTGGCCACTTTATTAGGTACACCTGTCCAACTGCCTGTTACAGCAAATAGCCAATCAGCCAATCACATGGCAGCAACTCAATGCATTTAGGCATGTAGATATGGTCAAGACGACCTGCTGAGGTTCAAACTGAGCATCAGAATGAGGAAGAAAGGTGATTTAAGTGACTCTGAACGTGGCATGGTTGTTGGTGCCAGACGGGCTGGTCTGAGTATTTTAGAAATTGCTGATCTACTGGGATTTTAACACACAACCATCTCTAGGGTTTACAGAGGATGGTCCCAAAAAGAGAAAATATCCAGTGAGCAAAATGCCTTGTTGATGCCAGAGGTCAGAGGAGAATGGCCAGACTGGTTCAAGATGATAGAAAGGCAACAGGAAGTCAAATAACCACTGGTT
>NC_065513.1:37468053-37473827 GCF_006386435.1 Epinephelus moara | reverse complement strand
GTTGCTGACCGTGTCCATCCCTTTATGACCACAGTGTACCCATCTTCTGATGGCTACTTCCAGCAGGATAACGCACCATGTCACAAAGCTCAAATCATCTCAAACTGGTTTCTTGAACATGACAATGAGTTCACTGTACTCCAATGGCCTCCACAGTCACCAGATCTCAGTCCAGTAGAGCACCTTTGGGATGTGGTGGAACGGGAGATCATCATGGATGTGCAGCCGACAAATCTGCAGCAACTGTGTGATGTCATCATGTCAATATGGACCAGAATCTCTGAGGAATGTTTCCAGCACCTTGTTGAATCTATGACACCGAGAATGAAATCAGTTCTGAAGGCAAAAGGGGTCCAACCCAGCACTAGCAAAGTGTACCTAATAAAGTGGCCGGTGAGTGTATACACTCCACAAACAAACTTGCTAGACGTCAACTACGTACAGGTTACTGAAGGTAGATATTTGCTGCAATAGACAAGAGATGTTTACTTACCTGTAATAAGAACTGTTTTGCCATCAAGTCTTTTCAGGTCCGTGCAATACCTCCTCTTTTTCATCCATTTCAAAACGAAAAAAGAAACTAAAGATGCGATAATTGTGTAGAGAACGTACATGTTCCTATCTTGTATTAAAGCAGCTACAGTGCTGATGCTGCTGGCTGTGTGAGCCTGGAGCTAACGTCAGCTAGCTTGTTAGCTTGCCAGTTGACTACAAAATACGACAATTTTCCCCCTTCTTCTCCGCCATTACTGTTCCTGTCGCGTTGAACGTAGCGGAACTGATCCAGGACGAAGTGAACACAACAGGAGACACTTATTTTACTTATTTTGACGATCCAGCTCCCTATTAATTTTGAGTTATTTGTCAGTATGTGGAGTAACGTGTTTTGCGCATGCGCAAAATTCAAATGCCGCAATGTCTCGCGAGAGTTGATTATGTCAACGTGATAAACAAAAAGGCGTTCCCGTTAACGGTAAAGTTAAAAATCCCAGCAGAAATTACTTAAAGCAAAATTATAAGAAATGGTAGTGTGCGTATTGTGAGGCATAAATATCGCGTGTTGGCACGCCCGAAGAAAAAACATGTTTTTAAACCTACCGACCTTCGTTAAATTAACGTCTGTTAATTTATAACTGCATAACTTTATGGGAAACGCTCATGACGCCATTTGTTTGCTGCTTTAGTGACCTTTACACTGAAAATGTCAGTGCCAGGCTTTTAACCGAGCATGGTACAGGGCAGGTATGTGTGTGCACGCAGTGTTATTTTGTCCTCTAAGATAAACATGAGAGCCCACTTGAGTGATATCATTTTTCTCTGTGGATTTTTTCTTATTTGCTCATCTGAAGTAACAGGTAAGTCACTCAGACCAACAATAAAGATTACTATGAGCTGAAATTCAAATGGCTATTACTATTTCCACCTTTGCATAGGTGTTACAAATTGTGGATTCTTGTAACTTGTTTGCATTGTGTATTATATCCAGTGGTGGAAGTAACTAAGTACATTCAAACACCAGTAATCCAAGTAGAAATGAGTGAAAGGTGAAATCAGGTAGTTTGGGACATCAGGTAAAATGGGGCAAGTCAAGTTTTACATCTTGGGCTCTTTGAATATAAGCAGCCAGTCACTCAACATGTTATAACATTGTTCCTACAAATGTACTTTACATGAAACAATAATTTCTTATAGATTAATAAAATCACTGGACATGTGGCGTGTTGATTTTCTCATTTTGGTAATAAGAATACTGCTGCTCAAACAATAAGAGTATGATAACAAAATGGTTCTAGGATATAAAATGTTTGACTTATAATCAAAAATATTTCAAGTTTTTATGGGAAAGAGTTTTGAGTGAGTGCTTAATGCATTCAGGTAAAATGGGACATTTTTCTAAAGTGAAACCAGCATGTTTTTAGGCTACCAGGTGCTATAAAATCACGACTTTTGCTATGGTTTGCCACCCTGTCATATTATGTATTACATATTACATTTTTATCATTTTTGTAACTTGTCCAGAATAAGCCATGATTGTTTAACACACCCTAGCACACAGACAATATGGTACCAAGGGCACATGCAGCATGGATAGCATGTCAGAAAAGTTAGTCTTTTTTAATGAATGGCCATAGGTTACATAAATGATTTAATAACTTAATGACTGAACTGATGAATGGATTATTGATTTATAAAACAAACTAATCAATCAATCAATCAATTTTATTTATAAAGACCAATATCACAAATCACAATTTGCCTCACAGGGCTTTACAGCATACGACATCCCTCTGTCCTTAGGACCCTCGCAGCGGATAAGGAAAAACTCCCCAAAAAAACCCGGTAGAAACCTCAGGAAGAGCAATTGAGGAGGGATCCCTCTTCCAGGACGGACAGATGTGCAATACATGTCGTACAGAAAAGATCAACATGATAAATTAACAGTAATCCGTATGACACAATAAGACGGAAAGAGAGACGCAGGATAGAGGGTAATGACGGTAGCATTATATATTAATTAAAGTAATAATATTATAATAATAATTACTGCTATTGGGGTACAGTATGTTGAAAGTATATATTAATATCTGATAGTGTACATATGTGACAATAATCATATGTGTAACAGCAGCAGGAGGCATCTGGCAGGACCACGGCAGCAGCACAACCACACTCGTCACACTATCCAGGCACCGCTGCGATATAAGTTAACCTGTGAGACAATGGAGCACAAAGGCTCCGGAGAAGAGGCCGAGTTAGTGACATGCAGTAACGGGACATGAGTGTTAGCAAAGGAGAGAGAGAGAGAAGGTGCTCGGTGTATTATAGGAGGTCCTCCGGCAGACTAGGCCTAAGTCAGCCTAACTAGGGGCTGGTCCAAGCCGAACCTGAGCCGGCCCTAACTATAAGCTTTATCAAAGAGGAAAGTCTTAAGTTTAGTCTTGAATGTGGAGACGGTGTCTGCCTCCCGGACCGCAACAGGAAGATGATTCCACAGGAGAGGAGCCTGATAGCTGGCACCAGCTACTGGCGAAGTGCTGGTAAAATATGCAAGTGGCTGCCAGATTTTCTTCACTCACCAGCCAAAAAAAACAATGGTAATCCATTGAGTGGCTGGTAAATTTCAGAATCCACCTGCCACATTGGCCATGGGACAAAAAAAGTTAATTTCTAACCCTGGTAGAGATGCCATGGTTAGTTGGGGAATATTCCCCCCGATGGAGTCTAGACACTGGTGTTGGAGGTGAGGAGAGGGATGGATGAAGGATGAGGAGCAGGAGTGGGTGGTGAATGTGCAGCATTAAATTTGATGTGATTGTCGTGGAGATTGTGGCAAAATCTGCTTGATCTTCCGCTATGCTTCATTTGTTATTGTTTTTTTCCTAGGTCAAACATGCAGGGGGAAGTGTGGAGATGTATTGGAGGAATGCTCCTGCCATGCAACCTGTGTGTCTTTGCTGACCTGCTGTGCAGACTACAACCAGTCATGTTTCCAGGTGACGCCTCACTCCAGCTCCATGCTGGGCGGAAGAGCTGTCAGGATCCTCAACGTGGTCCTTCAGCCTGGTGGGCGCCTTCTCTGCAGGTTTGTGTCTGCGACTTTTGACTCGCGTCATGATCTAAAACTTCCATACACTTGTCATGGGATTATTTAAATTACAAATTCACAACGTGGAATATATATATATACAGTACATAGTCCACATTATGTTGTCTCTTTTTAAAGCGCATATTTGCAGTAGATCTACTTTGGTACTATCCAATAAAGTATTTGGTAACTGCACTTGTGTCCACATTCCAAACATTTTATTCTCTTCAGACAAGGCAGACAGTAATCCTCAGAATAAAAAAAATGCTTACAGGAAAAAAAGACAAAGTTTACCCGAAGCATATATTTTTATTTTTATTAGTGTATTTAAAACAATTATACAAAATAATAAAAAAATTCCAAACTATCCAAAAAGCAAAAAGGAGTTGAATCTTTTGCAGAATCTAGGCAAACTTTGTAACACTGAGCAAACACTCTTGTTCAAAACATGTCGGTCTCTCTTTCATTGAGGAAGTGTCACAGTACAAGTTAATGTTGAAATGGTACCGGACAGGATATGGTGCAACCTCAGTGGACAGTATGCAAGCTCTATGCCTCCTTAATTTTTTCCTGTATTAGGAATAGAATAGATCTTTGTTGTCCACCAGGTTGGAAATTTGTCTTCAGCCCTTCAAACACAGGAGACGATCATAATAAACAGACGAGCAGTTAGTAAAACAGACATTAGAATCATTTTATACATTAAATCAGTTCATGTCAGTGCATGTCTGTGGCTTAAAACCCATTGATCACTTCGTTGGGTTTAGATTATTGATGGTACTTGGGTTGAAGGACATCTTGAATACATTTTTAGTTGCCAGAGCAGCTCTGTAGCTCCTCCTGGTGCCCAAGAGCTCAAACTGGCTGTGGAGAGGATGGGCGCTATCTGCTTAGATGCTCCTCGCTTTCTTCCTAGTCCTCTCAGTAAAGAGGTTGTCTAAGGCCAACTATTTCGCTTTCCATTAATAAAATGCTAGAAAGTTTATTCTTAGATGTACAGTTTGTAGATGACCGTACCAGGCAGGAAGGTGAAAAGTTAGACATTCTCAACCATAGTTTTGTACACTAGTTCTAAAATCAGCTGACTAACATCATGGCCACTAAGTTTCCTACGAAGATCGAGTTGCTGCGAGCATCTCTTAAAAATATACTCTGAATTTCCGGAGAACCTCACCTGGTAGTCCAGAACCGTAAAGAGATATTTTACGTTTTCCACAGTTTCAGCATGGTAGCATCAAGAGAACCTGGCTCAGTTAGATTGTGTCAATCTTTAGTCTCGGCCACATTAATTCTAGCTTGCTAATGTGACACCATACTTAAAGGGCTTTTGGTTGGGCCAGATAGGCAGCTTCATCGTCTGTTTTCTGTAATCAGTGTTCCCACAGTCATGGAAAACCTGGAAAAGTCATGGAATTCTTATGTATGCCAGCAGACTGAAATTATGTTTAAATAAATTTGGAATCTGATATGCTTGAGAAACACCGGGCAAGTGGGGCAATAAAAAAACATGTTATGGGTTTTTGAAAAATAATGGAAGTTTCCAAGTGTTTTCAAGTGTTGTGTTGTTATTCTTCTGCCAGTGTTTGCAGAAGAGAAATAATATCAGGAATGATGAAGTAGTGTTGTGTAACTAGCCAAAAAACAAAAAAAGTAATTAAATTTGTCTGTTCCTGTCGCAGATTCAAAGGTGAGATTGAACGAGAGGGATTTATTGACGCCGACGGCCATGGCTACTGTATCTCTCCTCTCCTGTACGAGATGGGGTGGATACCATTTACTGTCTCAACAGATGGAATACATTTTGACAGATCTGGAGAGTACTTGTCAGGTATGTGCCCTGTCATTTGATTTGTCTGATTTGAAATCCATTGCACACTTTACTGGTTTAGGGTCAGTGAAAATGTATTGATAAAATGCAATTTAAAAAGCAAAAAAAAAAAAAAAAAACTTTTGTTAATTAATTAATTTCAGTTTTGGCTTTTTGGTTTTGCCATTTTCTTGACAAGATATATCTTACTATATCATGACGAAAACTCTGTCTGTGGGTGTGTGTGTGTGTCTGTTCCACGTTTTTCTCCTCACTGACTTGGTCAATCCATGTGAAATTTGGCACAGTGGTAGAGGGTCATGGGAGGATGCGAATGAAGCAATATTACATCAGTTGGCCAAAGGGGGGCGCTATAGCAAC
>NC_065513.1:37442486-37467718 GCF_006386435.1 Epinephelus moara | reverse complement strand
TTTGGTATGACTAAGTCATGGTATGGTATGCTGTACATAATCACGGAAACTGTCAGTGTGTCATTCTGTCAGTCAGTCATTCTGTCTGTCCCACGTTTTTCTACTCACTGACGTGGTCAATCTATGTGAAACTGCACATAGGCATTGAGGATTGGCATAGGTAGAAGGTGACAAAGCTACCAGTGGGTATGGACTGGTTCTCATAATTTCACAAAATATGTAGTGGGGCTACTGGAGAAAGATTAAATGACACAGACACATTTTGCAGTTATTATTACTGTTAAGAAGACAATAACTATTTATGCAACTGCTTCATAAAGAGTTTTCACTACCCATTCTTTCATTCTTAACCAAAACTGGTTACCTGTGCGTCCCTTTAATATTTTCTGTCTTTCACTGTATTAGTTAACCCCAGTAAAGCGGAGCATGACTCCAAAGTCATCCTGGTGAATACAACGCAGTGGCTGAACTACGGTACACCAAACATGGCAGGACGGCTTCAGATGACATGGAACAGCTCTTTGATCGGCGCTGAGAAGGTCAACATAGAGCTGTGGGGTTACAGAGAGTTCAGCAGGAGCACAGAGGCGACCGGATCATCCTCTCTGCAGGCCGAGCTGAGCTATCTGTACTCTCTCGGGAGGAGTCTGTCCAACACGGGGGCCTTCAGCTTCATTCCAGAGCCCTCGAAGGACTTCTCTGGCTGGGTGTTGGGGAATATCCGCATCACTGCCAGTTCTGAGTTGGATGGAGCAAGGTATCCATATTACATCAAGCATCTTAGAAATAGTCCAGATCGAAAGGAAATATTCTCTTTATGCTGATATTCTTCCATCGTTTCCCCATTAAAGGGTGTTCTGGGGGGGCTTGTCCTTGTCCTCACAGGCAAATTGTGATTCACGCTGTTGGGCTACATAAATAAAAATTGAATTGAATATTTGGCTGATACCAGGAAAAACTGCAGGTTAAATGAAGTGCTGCTCATTTTACAGCTGTTACAAACTGGTGTAATGTTAGACTGGACTGTTTTTGCACATGGTTTTAAAGTAAATTTAGTGTATCAAGTGTCAGTGTTTTTTACTCATATGAAAGGTGGCTCGGATTTGCTCATCAGATTGTCACATAAGCCTGGCTGTAAAATTTAATGTGCCCCACCTCGCCTAATGACAGTAATAGCCAGCATAAACAGGATTTAATGAGTATGATTGTCGCATCGATTCCAGAGTCCAGTATCGACAGTATTGGTCAGACTGTAGGCAGCTGAAAGTATTCATTGACTAAATGGTGACAGAAAACTAACATTTTTGTTATTTGATTTATTGCAAACAAAGAAGGCAAACATTTGCTGGTTCCGTCTTTTCAGATGTGAAGATTTGTTTTACAATTTTCTGACATTTTACTGACTGAACGATCAAAAGTAACTTATGATCAGTAATCGTTTATACACAGGGATGTGCAGGCGCTCTGGAGTGGAGGTCATATCTTAGCCTGGCACCTGGAGCAGGCTTTCAGAGACGACTCTGCCGCCTGGGCCGAGAGCAAGTGTCTGCAGTGGGACGTCCTGGAGACGACGCTGCCCAACTTCCTGGATGAGCTCATTGACTGTCCTTGCACTTTGGCACAGGCCCGAGCAGACACAGGCAGGTTTCATGTGAGTGCATTTCAATGACTCTAGTCTTTTAATGATTTGCTATTGTAGTTTTTCACTTGAAGAAGTGGTCATAATTGTAGCTATAGCAGCCATTATAACATCATTATTACTATAATCAGTGCATATAGTAACAGAAAAACTGCTTTCCGTAACTGAATTACAAACTGTAATTAATTAACAGCAGTGTGCTTTAGCACTTCAGTTAATATTCTGACGACGGCAGAGAAGAGAAAGATCTGGGTGTGGTGACTCAAGCAAATATTAAAAAACAATTACAGAAAATAATAAAATGAAAAAAAAAGAATTTTCAAGCAATATAAAGACAGTCGAGGAACACCATAGCGCCACATACATAAATCAAACGGCACTGAGCAAACGCTGCCTCAGTTGATTAGTTTTTAATCATCCTAAAAAAGGTCCAACAAAAAGTCAATATCAGTTTAAGCCCGCCTTTGTCTTAGATACAGTAGGCAGGGAAAACCAGTATGTTTAAGTATATATCTTCAAATGTTACAGTTATGGCTGAAAATGACAACAGAAATTCACACGTTTGCGCATTTTACATATCTCTACAATTGAAATGAATTGCCAGTTGTCTACCCAGAAGTGATTGTTATTATTAGCATGACTTCACAGAGATTAGGAAGAAGAAGAATTGTAGCTTATGCACAGTTTTTGTTATATTTTGTACTTAATGTTTAGGTCCAATAGCTTTTAAAGCCCCTCTCCCCAAAGCAGTACTTGGATGACACACAAGGCCACTGAAATTTGAAAGAGCAATGTGCGTAGTTAGCCTGAGTTTCAGGAAGTAGAAGAAAGCACTGCAGTGATTTAGTCCCATAGTGTGAATAATTGCATTTCATCTGTTCATCCCTGTAATGAAAAGGAAACAAAGACTGTCAGGATTAACTAACATGCTTTTGTTAATCATTTTATGTGATCAGCGTTAAGGGAACTCACTTTATTAGAGTTCTGTTAACGTCAGCAGGATCCACACTGATACAAACGTATTGATTCTCAAAGTTAAATGGATTTATTGCCAAATCATCATATTAAATCACATTTATTATTTTACTGATTTGTATCTGCTGTGTTGTTTCAGACTGACTATAGTTGTGACATTGAGAGGGGCAGTGTGTGCACTTATCACCCAGGTAGTGTCCACTGCGTCAGAGCAATTCAGGCCAGGTAGGAGTGACAAGAGGACAGATCGAGATTTTACCTTTTTTTAAAAAGTCAAACTAGAAGCATTTTGTTCACTTTTTGATATGACTTTCTTCTGATATTTCCAGCCCTACATATGGATCGGGGCAGCAGTGTTGCTATGACAGCGCAGGCGCTCTGGTCCTGACAGCAGACTCATCTGGTGGCAGCACACCAGACAGGGCTCACGACTGGGGATCGCCTCCATACAGGGAGCCACCACGGGTGCCGGGGTACTCCCACTGGCTTTATGATGTCATGAGTTTCTACTACTGCTGTCTTTGGTCTGACCACTGCCAAGTCTACCTAAACCATCGACCTTCTAGCGGGTGTCGCAACTACCAGCCCCCAAGAGCTGGTGAGAATGTTCATAAGTCAGATCAAGTGTATTTATTGATTGCTCTCAGAGCACAAGAGAATGACAACTTATAATCAGGCACAGTGACAGTACCACAGCACAGTAAGACCTAACTAACCAGTTTATTTGAATCTGAACTCAGACTTCTGGTTCATTAGATGCTCAGCTACCTTTATTGTTAAGGTTTGAGGCTTATTATTTCAGTCAATATGATTATCTGAAAAGAAAACAAATGGAAGGTTTTCACCTGTATTGAAGAAAGGGTAAAAAGATTTTGTCTTATGTCTTAAAGGGACAGTTCACCCCCAAATCAAAGGCACATATTTTTCCTCTTACCTGTAGCACTATTTATCCGTCTAGATTGTTTTGGTGTGAGTTGCCGAGTGTTGGAGATATCAGCCGGAGAGGTGTCTGCCTTCTTGCAACTAGAGGGCACTCAGCTTGTGGTGCTCAAAGCATGACAAAAACATATGAAAAACTCAAAAGCAATGTCTCTTTCCAGAAATCATGACTTGGTTCCTCAAGATGATCTACAGACCTTGTTGTGAGCAGTTTCATGTACAAAGTATTTTCTTTCTACCAAGCTACACCCGCCAACTGTATCACCAGAGGTGGGAGTAAGTCACACATGTGCAAGTCATAGGCAAGTCTCAAGTCATTACCTTCAAGTCTCTAGCAAGTCCCACGACACTGTGTTGAAAATCAAGCAAGTCAAGTCGAGTCATACTCACAAACTCATAAAGATAATATAACATGAACTGCACACAGTGGAATGCAACTTAACACATTTACTCAGGTACTGTAAATACAGATCTGAGTCTTCTCTTCTCCTTCCACCGTCTACCTCTACTCCACCATATTTATCCACTCACATAACATACCTGCTGCTGTGAGAGAGCAGGTGACATAATAACACACTGTGTAAAATCCCCAAACACGAGCTGAGCAGCAATGGGAGGCCACATAGTGAACTTATTTTGAGACAGCAGGCAGGAACAGTTGTACGCACTGTGGCAGCATCAAAACCTCGTACAAATCAGAGGAGAGCCTGAGCATAGAAAGCTAGCAGCACTAGCAGTGACTGTGTGTACAAACCTAACCCACATGTATCATGCAGATAGAACTGAATAAAACCACACAGTGAAGCTCATGATGCTGCTGTACATTCTGCCATTCTCTGAGGAGAGCTGCAGGCAGGAGGACAGAGCTGTGGTCGTGTGGGCATGAATATTAGTGGGCGGGTCCTCTGCCGCTGCGATATATGCGTCACCATATTTTGAAAACGTAACTTATAACATAATGTAATATCTAGAGAAATATGAATACTAGATTAAAATAACTCAAGTCCTTTTATGTCATCTGTCTCAAGTCAAAGTCAGGTCTTAAGTCATGAATACCAAGTCAAAGTCAAGTCGAGTCTTTCATCAGTGTTAGTCAAGCAAGTCCTCAAATTTGTGACTCAAGTTGGACTCAAGTCAAGTAATGCGACTCAAGTCTCCCACCTCTGCCTATCACTGTGCAGAAGGAGGCATGCATTAACTGTTAGCTCACCTAGCACCACTGAGCTAGCGAACGTTACAGCTCAGCCGAGGAGGACGCCTTTAATGTTTACATCCCTGGCTGCAGCTGAGGGGCGATATGGTTGGCGGGTGTAGTTCGCCAGAAAGAAAATAGTTCTTGCATGATTCTGCTCACAACAAAGCCTGTGGATTATCTTGAGTAACTAGGTCATGTTTTCTGGAAAAACACATAGCTGTTGAGGTTTTCAAATGTGTTTTTGTGCGCTTTGAGCACCACAAGCCGAGGGCCATCTAGTTCCATTATATTAAAGAGAAGGCTGATATCTCCAACACTCAGCAACTCACACCAACACAATCTACATTGATAAAAAACACTACAGGTAAGAGGAGAAATATGTATTTTTGATCTGGTGGTGAACGTCCCTTTAAAGTCAAATTGATTTTGTGACTTAAATTTGTTTGTATGTCATAATGATTTTGAATAGAATAAGATCTTGTATTGCTAAACTTGTTTAAAAGTGAATATAGAGTCCTGGTCCTGGTTTTGTTGGCTGAATTTGGGGTAAAAGTGAGACTGCAAAAAGTACTTCACAAACTGCAAGTAATCGTTAATCTGTGTGGCTACACACACATATTCCACTCTGCAAATGGATGTTAGAGTAGCAGGTAATACCAGATCAGTTTGCAGGAGGAGTAAATGAATTACAGACTGCGGCTGAGAGTTAAGATGTGGAGCTTTATTAGATCATACTCTGCAGAGACTATAAACGCAACAATACGCCACATACTGATATGAGAATGAGAGTTCGGGGGTGTACTACTCGAAATAAATACATTGGAGCCAAAATGTGTGTTTGATGTAAACGCATCAGTGATTTGTTTCTTGACGCCTCACAGGTGTCGTCCTTGGGGATCCACATTTCATAACGTTCGACGGCCTAAGCTACACTTTCAACGGCAAAGGAGAGTACTACCTCGTGTCTTCTCCAGACAGAGAGCTGAGTATTCAGGCCAGAACAGAACAGGTGAAACTTGAGAACGGTGAGTCCACATTTGAAGTGAAAGCTCCGACTGTTTCCCCTCTTTCATCCCCATGTTACTACTGTAGCAGCTTTGTTCAGGTGAAACTTGTGCCAGGACTTTAGAGAGACATGTTTTATCAGCCACAAGATTGATTGCCCGCCTCTAGAGTTTGCTCAGACATAATGACCTCGGTATTTCTTGCTGAATTTTGTTTGTTGTTTTTTGCTTGCGCTCTCTATCTTAAGGAGCGTTTAAGGCTCCCTCTTATCTTCAACAGAGCTCAGAGAAAGTGATGTCAGGTCCTCGTGAGAGAAACATGTTGGCGCTGTAAAATAAAAGCTTATTTCCTTAGTTCCCTTTTGTTTTCGCTCAGTATCTCTCTGTTCGGATGTGGTAAGAAGGAACAGATGTTCGCGTCATTGTTCAGAATTTCCTCCAAGCTATTACACAACAGCCATGGGCCATGTGGCTGTAGATGGCCAGAGTGATATTCTCCTTAATAGATCAGTAAAATCAAACATCTGGATTATTAAATAATGCAGAGACTTCAGCAGATAAAACCATTTTTAGGTTAAAAATACATGCTACATAATAACATAACTACATGTTTGTAAAAATGTGATGTTTGTATTGACAACTAAGGTACCTTGGCCAGAGCCACATGGCTGTCATCTGTGGCTATGAAGGAGAAGACCTCTGATGTCATCGAGGTGCGTCTAGCAGAAGGCCATCTCCAGGTGCTGAGGAATCAGAAGGTGCTACCTTTCACTGAGCAAAGATGGATGGATCTACACGGTGAGATGATTCAAACACTCACACTGCACACTAGACGCTGTTCTGACATTTAACACCTGTCACTTTTTACCATTTTTTTTTCTGGTAAACTTAAAGGGAAATGTTACTTTTTAACGTGGACCCTATTTTCTAGTGTTATTGTGTCCAAGTGACAAATGGAGTCTACTAAAAGTGTTTTTTTTTTTCACTGTCAGGCTCAAAATGTTATTACAAGTGTCTGATAACATTATGAAAAGGTCCCCTTAAAGCATGCAAATAATTAAAAGCAATTAAAAGATAAAGAAAGACATTATTTGTCTGTAGGGATCCTTTCCATAATGTTGTCTGACACTTACAAAAACAATCTGAGCCCGACATTGGCAAAAAAGAAGAACTTTGCAGCTGTCAGATGCAGCACTCTTGTTCCTCACTGGTCCAGTTTCAAAATTGTTGCTCCCATCAGTTGGTCAGGTAAGAAAAGCTTCTACTTTGTAGTAGGGTTGGGCCTAAATATGCACATCTGTTACGTCATGTAAACAAACCAGTTTGAAACTTCTTTAAAAATGGATGAGAAGCCTATTTGCGATCTTCCCATGTTTGTACTTGTAAAACAGAAAACACACATTTAACATTGTGATATTAAATGAAAGTGACATACAGCACAGCCAACAGCAAGTAGCTTAGCTTGTTATTAGCATGGCCATTTACCAGATACTCTCAGCTCTCTGGTAATCTCACTCCAGCCAGCTGCTACCTTATTTCAGTTTTTAGTTATGAAATATGAATTTGTCTTATAGATAATTCCCCATTTCAACTTCATTAATCCTCCATTTCTCGTACATTGCAGCGCTTTCAAAATGAGCGGCGGGAATAAATAGAAACAGGGCGTTCAGCAAAAGTTCAGCCAGCACCGGCACACTGCATCACGTGTGGCCAGTTAGGACACCTCTTTCAATGCCTTCAAATGTTGGCACAGTATTAATTTTCTTCAGAGACTAACTCTGCCATGTCTCCTCTCCTTACCTCATAAAAACACATAAACAAACAAAACATGTGCTGCTCAACTCCCCTCCGATCTTGACTACAATTTGATATCCTTCACATTGCTTTGCTTGGCTCACGGCCTGTTGCTCATTGTTGCTTCTTCCTAATGCAACACATGTTGGATATAGCGCTGTGACACCGTCAGGGCAAGTTGCTGATTTAGACTACTTTTAATTTCCCAGAACCTGTCATAATGGCAAATTAGGTTAAGCTTGTTTGCACAAAATCAAACCGGTTTAAGCTCGTACATTACACTGGACTGCACGACAATACTGGGAATCAACCCGGCTCTACTTTGTAATATTCTCAAGTTTTGATTCGCCACTTCTTGTGATGAGGTTTTTCACTAGTGACCAAACTAGGCACAACAAACAGGATGCTTTATTTTCCTTCACAGCCTTAGTTTGTATATTTTTACAGACATAAAAACAAAATATAAAGTGCAATTACAAGATTTGAGTAGTTCAGTGTGGCTAAAAACAGAAACAGAGACAAAGACAAAGATAAAGACAACAAATAAAAATGAGAGGATAAGCAAATTAATGAAAGCGTAAAATAAACAATCAAACACACACTCACAAAAGAAAAATAATGAGGTGGCTTGTCGGATCCCCAGTGGGAGGTTGTTCCACAGTTATGGAGCCCTTACGGCAAATGCACGACTACCCTCTGTCTTAAGTCTTGCCCGAGGGACTGATAACAATAGCTGGTCTGTGGATCTGAGAGTGCGAGCAGAGGTGTGAGGGGTAAGAAGGTCATTAATGGCCACTCGAAGATTTGAACACAAGCAATAAAATTTTGAAACTAATTCTAATCGCCACAGGTAGCCAGTGTGATGAGGCAAGAATAGGAGAAATGTTCTTGTAAGGACCCTGGCTGCAGTATTTTGGACCAGTTGGAGGCGGCTATGAAGAGTTACAGTAACCTAGATGATTTTGTGCGGATAAATGTTGCCTCGTCATTAGGCCCTAATGTAGCCTTGACTGCGCAGACATTTACAGAGTGCCCCATTTTAGTTGTCTGCCATTGTGTTTTGTAAAAGCTGTAAGGTTTGTATATTGTAGTGTATTTCCCACATGCATGTTTGAAAGATTTAAACTATCTTTAATAAAATCAGTGATGATACACAATGTCTCGTTTCCAGGATTATTCGTGTTCGCCCCCAGTCCTCAGAATGTCACTGTAATCTTCCTCTCTGGCGTTGGCGTGGAGGTTCGTGTGCATGAGGGAGCCATGGCGGCGACAGTGCTGCTTCCAACAGAATTTACCAACCACACGCAGGGTCTCCTCGGTCTGATGAACTCTGACCCATCAGACGACCTGCAGACCAAGCTAGGAGAGGTCATCTCCCCAGGCGACGCCACGCCGGAGGAAATCTTCACCTTTGGAGCTGGCTGTGAGTGTGAGACGCTGTCGAACTTTCTAAAGCAGCATAAATGTCTTATTTTTTATTTTTCATTCTGTGGAGAGAACAACGTTGCATCTATAGAGAGACGAGAGCTGATTAGGGATTCTATGATTTTCTCACAATTACACATCATTGTTTCTTATAAACGACTGCCATACTTGAGCCACGTTTGGCTAAAACTGTGACATGTTTTAAGAGTGCACTGGAAGAAAGCAAGGCACATGTTTAAGATTAGTGCAGCTTTAATAAATTACAGAGAGATATCAGGCTCTGCGACCATACAGTGCAAGTGAAACCACATCTCTGGAACGCCGTCGGGGCCAGACCGCATACGTACATACATGATAATAATGTCTCTCAGCTCTAATTACAGCACATATCCCTCAAAACGGGTGAGGAGCTGACTTTTCATGCTCTTGACCTTTTGACTGAAGTCATTTGCTGCAGTGGAAACACAGCTCAAGCTTGTGGGAACTAATAGTTTTATTGTTGCTGATATTTTTGTATGCATCAAAGTCCGTGCCAAAAGCAAACCATGACAGCATGCTGTGTGTGTCCCGCGCTGATCCCTCAGAGTTGTGTTCTTATCTCCAAATTATAGTGTGCCTCATATTCTCGTATTTTTAATACCATGTTTTAGAAAATAGGTAGTTTGAGCCAAGTGCTCGTATCGGTCAAACATGTGCTGCTCTGGCAATAATTCTCACAAATGTGGTCAGCCATGTCTGATCGGTTGTAAACCCAAAGAGTTTTTCGTCAGTCTCTCTGTTTACCCATTATACATGTTTTTAATGCTTTCCTACATGTGCTCTGCTTGTATGACATCGCGTAGAGCTTTTCAGATACTGCATGCGTGTTTGTGATGTAAAAGCTGTAATGCAATTGAGGGTGTTTGGCGTGTGATTATGAATACTTCATCACATCACAGCTACCACCACTGACATTTATCTCACTTGATTTATTGTCAGTCTGAAACGCTGCAATTTGTTTTTCTACCAGCAATCCAACATGGCTGCACATCTTAACTGGTGTTGTGTTCTATTTTTGTCCATAGGGAACATTTCAAAGAAGTCTTCCCTTTTCACATACGACTCAAAGTACCTTTTGGAGACCTACTATTTCCCACCGAGCCACGATCCTGCTTTTGTTCCTGTCTTTTCGCTACCTGAGACACCTGACGACCCTCTGGTGGGAGACATGTTGACGATGTGCTTTGGGGAAGGAGCAGCATTCTGTAAATATGATACCCTGACCACTCGGAGCCTCACGATGGGAAACGCCACACTCAGGGCCTACCAAAGTCATCAGGCCCAAATGAAAGCCCTGGAGCCAGGTATGTGAAACAAGATGCACCTTTTAGATTCACAGGCAAAAACATGGGGATATATTTGTCACTGTTTTGTTTCTGTTAATGCCAAAGCGCAGCCGTATCATACATGATTGTTGTTGCTTGTTTCATATTCATTTTATATTTTGCGGGCAGCTCAACTCATTTCATAGCATCACTGGAAATGCCTCTTCCAGGTTTATTTTCAGGATTTGTTTTTCAACAAAACAAATAAAGTGATTTCCCCTCAAAATTTAGTGGTATTTCTTAATTTATAAGAGACGCAGCTAGCATATTTTATACTTCCTGTGACTATAATCCAAATAATCTTGATTCCATATATGTATTTACACTGTGATAACACCTTGTTGTAAAAAGCGGTCGTCGTCATATGTGTATCCTGGGCTGTTTCAGTGCATTTACAGGTGATTTGACCAGGGAGATGTGAGTGACTACTAGCTTGATCCTGAAACATAAGACGCTGCCTCTCGACCTCCTGAGAAGCATGAGGATTTGATCCAGTTTGGCTGACTAAGGGGGATCAGGGAAAAATACTGCGGTCACGCTAACTAGCCGTCACTCTCGTCTCCGTGGTCAAAACAGCTGACTTTAAAGTTGGAAAAGACGCAGGCAGAACAGAGAGAAGTCTCTGAGAGAAGCGCAGACGAAAGAAAGCCACTGCACCACTGACATAGTAAAGGCTGTAGTAGAAGTGGTTTCACAAAATCTCCACCACCAAAAACTGTGATAGGGAACCTTGAGTGTTGTGGGTTACAGTGGACCACATCAGCCAGGGGTCAGGGTTAGGGTCATGCCATAGATCTCCACACCTAAGAACTGGATTGTGATCTACTGTTGTGGGTGGACCACATCAGGGCTGTAGGGCTTAATTGGCATGACTCATGGGCCTAACACCAAATTCTGGGCCCTATGCATAAACAGTCTCTTTGGATCCACCGCCCTTCCTCTCTTCTATTTATTCATTTTCATTTTTATTTAACCTTTATTTAACCAGGAAAAACTTGTGATTAAAAAAACTCTTTTTCAAGAGTGTCCTGGCCGAGACAGACAGCAATATAAATTACAGATAGATAACATAGGACAAAAATACAGAATAAAAATGTACAGCTTCTAAAACAAACAATATAAAACACGAAATAAGATTACTATAAATAAAAGCCAAAAAGTATATTAATGTATACTAGACGTGAACCATAAAAACTACATGTGGAGCCCCGATTTCCCTTTCACAGGGAAAAACATGACACTGTACGTTGGTGCTCCAGCAGCATAAGCAGTCACTCACTCAGGTCCAGCTGCATGTAGAGACAATTCCCACTGCAGGGGCGGACTTAACCATTACACCTTTAAGAAGTGAAAGGGGCCTTTAAACCGATTTATTCAGCCAACTGTAATTTAGTTGTGGCAGTAATTACTTAGAAATAAAAAACTGCAAACAAAACCACACTTTGTTCCAGGCTTTTCAAGGGCCCCCTCTCTCATTGGGGCCTGTGACACCCCTGTACAACAATATTATATTGAAATAGTGATATAAGACTCGATATTTTCTCTGGCTGCACAATTAATCGAAACATCATCTAAATTCTAATATATCCAAGTGCAGTATCCAAATCGCAGGAGCTGCAAATTCTTGATAAAGGTGTTATTTAAAGACATTTAAAGATAAAATGTGTCACAACACACCATTGCAAATGAAGAACTATGGAGATGCCCCAGGCTGCAAATCATATTCCAGGCGCAAGGGAACTTGTTTGGTACAGAACCCAGCAATAATCACATCATCATCATCATCCTTATTTTTTTATTTTTTTTATTTTGCATATCACAGTTGCAATATTTGTCAAATTTATAGCAATATGATTTTTTTTTTTTTGCATATGATGCATAGCATTGCCAGGTGGGAAATGTAGGATTATCGTACCAGAGACTCAAAATTATCGTATTTTGAGGGAAATTATCGTACATCCGTCATAACCAAAATAACAATCCTACTGATGCGCTATAGGCAAATATAGTCACTCTAGTGTTTACTTTTTTGGTTTACTTTTTTTCCATTTTCCTTGCTTCTTTTTTTTCTCTTCTTCTTCTTCTTCTGTTTTGAATCTCATTCTCGCTCGATTTCCTGACGGGCCCTAGCGCCTCGTGGGGCGAGTATAGCTGACCATTCAGCCAATCGTGCTCATTGTTCAGAGACAAACGTCACCCGCATCTCACGCTAAGCAAAGTGCGATTGGCTGGAAACATGTCACATGGGAACAGATACCTTCAGGGCTCACAAAAAAACTCTGGCATACTGATTACAACCACACATTCATGAAATGGACAAATTATCGTACATTTGGCCTTTTTTGGGATTATTGATCGTACGGAGGGCCAAATTATCGTACAAATACGATAATTATCGTACACCTGGCAACGCTGATGATGCAGCCCTCATATTGTCTTAGATTTTGAACATTGTAAGTGTTGTCTTATCCTGGTTTTAAACACTGCATTACAGTAAAGTGATGTTGTTTTCTGAACTTACCAGACTGTTTTCCCTTTACCCACTCAGTCATTATATCCACATTACTGATGAATATTTATAAAAAATCAGTGTAAATGTTTTGCGAAAGCACCAAGTTGCAGTGTTGATATTGAGGTATCGGATCAAGAATATGGTGATATTTGATTTTCTCCTTACCGCCCAGCTCTACAATCCATTAATAAAGGAAAAAATATTGACAGATTAATCAACAATGAAAATAAAAGTTTGTTGCGGCCCTAGACTACATCAGCACTGTCCCCTTAGGTGCTGGACCTGGTTCCCAGGGCTCCAGGCTGACCTGTTAAACTAAAACCATGAATAGGATGGTGAAAGATCTAAGGTAGTCAATTATTATAGAACTAGTTCTTCCTCCATGTGGACCCTTGGCTTAGACAGCGAGGACCCCTCTTGGCTTCACTGTATGATAGCATCAAACCAAGTTAAAACCAATTTAATACGGATAAAATAACTGGTGAGTTCAAAGTTGATTCAATTTAGGCTCCAGATCACAAGTAGAGTCCAAGAGATGATATCTCAGGGTCTGTCTTATGACAAAGTGATGAGACAAAACTTACACAAAGCATGTTTGTCTCAGTGTCACACTCATAACAGCATGCATGAATATGAGACATACAGGACCTGTAGGAGCCTGTGTTTATCTGGTTTGCAATTTAGCCATACTCAACCGTAATATCATGACATAAGAAAGCTTAATGAAGTGAAAGCATTAGTTTTGAAAGTTATCTTTGTCCGTGCATCTGCATATCTATCAAAAACATTAAGTCAAGAAAGCCTTAAGTTTTAATGTTGATTTTTGTTTTTGTTCCTTAGTGGTGTCTTGTGGCTGGCTTCAGACACCAAGGAATGGGAAAAAGAGTGGGACACATTACCTAGAAGGGAACACTCTGAGCTTCACCTGCAGTACAGGCTATACACTGTACGGTTCAACGGAGCGCACTTGCCTGGACGATGGGACATGGACAGGAGAGACACCCTACTGTGTAACAGGTCAGTTCTAAAAACACCAATATATTGCACTCATATCTGTAAAGTCTACTGTATATATGAGGTGGTAGTTATTAGTTAACTGATATGTTGTTATCAGAGTTTTGAGAGCCAGCTTCAGAATTGCGCCACATTCATGAGCTCTGTTTTTGGTAATCAGTCCCAGAGGACAACTGAGTGTTTAGCACACATGGATGTTGTGAAAAGGATGTGAATTAGATCTTTTTTTTTCATTAACAAACATCCAAATCTGCTTATCCTTAAACGAAAACAGGCAGAAATTTCAAAACAGTCCCTTCTGGCAATGGCGTTACCACATGACAATGACATATGTGCAAAACATAACATAAAGATGATAATACATAAATGAATAATTGGTTTTCACTGTGATTAATTATTCATCTCAGGCACGTCAACTCGCTGCAAGTTCAGTTTCATACTACACTGCATAGAAAACCAGTGGCTGCATGCATAATATAGTTCACATTGAGATAAAACAAAAAAACAAAACTTGAATTAGTGACTGGCTGGTGTCTGTTTCTGTATGTATAATTCTGATTAGTGTTTGAAGTATTTATTATTCCTTTTGTTTTATTCACTTGTGAAACAGTTTCCCACGATTGCTCTAGAAAGGCACTGAATAAATAAAGTTACTTGCTTACTTATTAGTGACCAGCTCCTCACATGTTTTATATTCAGTAAGATTGGCAGCATCCTCCAGTGAAAACCAAGAGGGGACTGTGGGAATCCTCTTCTTCTCATCCAGTCTCTTTGAAAGCAAAGATTCAATAGAGTCGGCTCTCGGTTGCTCATGCAGACCATTAGCTACAAAGCTATAAACTTCTGAACCTGGACTGGCTTGGCTTTCTGTTTGTAAATTGGAAGCACCTGGGTCTAATGGTTTCATTCATCACCCCGACCGTGAAATCTCAGAGCACTGTCGTAATTGTCAGCTGATGCCATCAGGTGGCAGTATTTCCCACTAAATTCCTGGTGTGACAGAGCAGCTTGATGCCTCTGTTTGTGCTGCTGTGATGTGTGAAGCACATTTGTTTTAGAAAACCTTAAAAAAGTAAGTGGTAACAACAAAGCAAGACTGGATGAAATTAGACCTTTAATCATTTCGCTGGAGAAGAATAAAAGAGATCATACTCTCAAGAGGTTTGGCTTCATCATATCAGCTTAGTGAAGTGAAAGGAAGCAGAGAAACAAAGCCATTTGACTTGTGATCCACCTCTACTTGCATCCCTTCATGGCTTCACCCCAGCCCTCCATCCTTTCCTTGTTAGAGCTGCAAACACAGACTTCCTCTCGATAGTAATCTGGGATGAATCGACTGCATATGGCAGATTTTGAGGCCCATGTAATAACTGGCTGGGTCACAGCTGGACACAATCGATCCTGACTCCTTCATTAGGCAAACATATTAGTTTCATAACTTGGTTAGGGAGTGCAGAGCTGTTTAGAAATGTTCCTTTTCAAGCCAGCTGCTTCTTTTTGTCAAGTTTGTGTCATTTAGCTGACCGCTCACATGCTTTCTGACAGCTCGAATCTTGGACAATAAGTCATAGCCTTAATGCAGTCAATAATCAGACAGAAAGTTTAGGAATTATCTATCTTAGTGAGGGATCAAGTGATGTAGATGTGTCTGGAGATAAATACAGGGTGCTTCTCAAGTCAAGGAACAAGGAACCAGGAGTCCTTCCAAGTTGGGTCGTACAGAGGCGAGGCTCCTTCCTAGAATTCAGAAAGCACATGGTAAAACATCAAGCCAGCTAACAAACTCAGCCTGTGCCATGACAGCTTCAGTTAAGGCTAGTTCACATTTCACCCCGCAAAATGCGTCGCGGAGACTATCATCATCTTTTGAGTGTTCATACCTGATGTTGAGTGTTTCTGTCATCGGGAGTCTCGCCAACTGCGTTACGACCTGTGTGTGCACACCACAAGATTTCTCCACCGAGCCCTCGCCGACAGAGCCCCAGATAACGCGGTGACGTCACCAAACTACGTTTTTTAACTTGGAGACGACACATCGTAAAGGCATGAATATTCTTCCCAGTGTTGAATCAGATCTGTCTCCAGGGCCTGGGTCCAAACACAACGCACTCCCTGTGATCCTGTGGTCGCCTCCATTGTTGTTGTTGCTTGCCGACTTGTCAGTGTTGCCAGATTTTGGGAGAGAAACAAGCAACCAGGGCTATGGAAACAAGCCCAAAAGAAGTGATGATTATATATAATATTTAGAGAAAGGCGACGTTTAGAGAGCAAGCCCAAATAAGCAACTCCACTTTAGAAACAAGCCCCAAAAAAACGCAACCCGCGACAACCAATATTTGTAAGTGACTTTACAAAAAACCAAGCCCAAAGTCGCAGCTAATAAGTGGACATGGCAACCCTGCGGCTTGTCCTCCTCACATTTCTTCCGTCCTCCTGCATGCTGACGTGGGACGTATCCCGCCTCTCATTGGCTGATGCTCTATGTCATTCGTGTCACACTTCTCCAGTTTTCTAGCATGCCAGATATCCAGATCCAGTCTCAGACAAGGGGGCGACTTGCTCATAGGCTTGTTCACACATGAGGACTCGTCGTGGCAGACTATCTGCCGACTCACCTCCGACCCAAGGTGGCTCTCAAGATCCTCTGCGACGTCAAAATCGTGGTGAAAATCTTTTAGTCATATTTGCTCAAACTGTCACTATATCCAGACAGTTCTTCTGCCTCTTTGTAGTCCATCCAATGGCATCTGCAAGACTCCATGGCTAAATAAAAACAACCAATCAGAGCCGAGGAGTCTCTGATGTAGCTGTCAATCATGTCAATCACTGCTCTTGAACTGTGTATAAACTGTCGTACTACTGTAGGCAGCGCTGATCAAACATAAATCATGATTCTGTTACTGCATTACTTATTTATCATCTCAAATGTTTTTAGACACACATATTTTAGCATAGTGGAAAATAAGTTTGTGATTTGGGTGCCATTTTGAAAATAGTCGAGCCAAACGATGTACCGCTCACTACCCGGGTCACATGTTCTCATTTTACAGCTAAACAGTCCACTAAAATATGTTTCTTAAAACATTTGAGGTGAGAAATAGGCAATGCAGTGACAGAATATTAATTCATATTCAGTCAGAGCTGCCTAGTTTGACAGTTTGACCACAGTTCACACGCAGTTTGACAGCTTCATTTGAGACTCCTTGACTCTGATTGGTTGTTTTTCTTAAGCTGTGGTGGATTCTAGTAACAGAATTATTTTTCACAGTTTATCTTTTTTATGTACAACTGTCTGGATATCGTGACAGTTTGAGCTAATTAGGGATGTCACGATTATAGATTTTCTTGGTACGATTATTGTCAGAGAAATAATCACGGTTTTACGATTATCACGATTATTAATTTCACACTATAAATGTGTAAAATCACATGAACACTCGTTATAGATCTTTACGTTTCATTTATTTCCATGCCAACATAACAAAAATAATATAGCAACAAAGAAAAGTAACCAAAAAGTAGTGTGCGGACTCTACTTTTACTACATGCCTCTTTGTGGTCCAGCAGTCTAAGTTTTTTCGAGGATGTGTGTTTCTTTTTGTTCTCTTTAAATTACAATTACACAAATAAATTGAGAACATATCTTGTGCAGTGTTAATAATAAATGAAACAGACATCGTGCTGGAAGGACAAGTCCAACATGTACTCAACACAGATGGGAGGAAGCAAAAGGAGGTAATACTAATGCTAAATGTTCACTGACTGAGGACCTTGAGAAGAAATTACGTATATCTTCCACATTGCACACTGACACTTAAACAGTCTGACGACTAAAAAAAAGGATTTGAACTTGTAACAGTCGAATATATGAAATGTGCCTTTAACATGGTGTATACTGTGTCGCCTAGCAGCAACGTCATCAAGCAACGCCTGTTATGATTTGAGTCTGTTGAGCGCACCCAACGCTGGTCGGACGTATACTTATGTGCTCCTGCTTTTTCTTTTATCTCTCAACACAACAGTGATGGTTTTAAGTACGTGTGGCGACTATTTTGTTCATGTATGAAAATGTAGTAGCCGTACAACCGGGCTTGGTAAGCTTGGAGTGTTTTTAAGTTGATGTAAAAATAAACGACGAGCATTTGTGAAATCCCACACTCGTGTGGACGTGAGTTTCTGCCTGTCGTCTCACTCCAAAGAGCTACACGGACCCAAAACCATTACAACCTCACGCTGTGTGCACACAAACTGCAAAACTATCCATCAAAAAAGTTTTTGAGACGTGCCTTAGCTTGTCACGTTGCACTGTAAGCCCAACTCGTATCATACCACTACGCCATTAATTGCAAATGACACGCTAACATATAATTTTTAATTCAATGTTACATTAGATAAATTGAGATTGACGTATTTTAACCCAGTTATTGTGCATTTACCTTTACTTGCGCATGTAAAGCCGGGTGGTTGTCCCGCAGGTGTTGTATCATGTTGCTCGTGTTTGATCCTTTGGCCGCGACTTTTTTGCGGCATGTTTTACAAACTGGAAAGCTGTCGTCAACAATGACCCCTTGGTCATTTTGCGATAGCCAAAATGATCCCACACGGCTGACTTTATCCGTTTTTTGGGGGGGAATAAGTCTTCTTCATCCATACTTCATCACTCGGAGACTTTTGTAACTTTGTTTTCGTTCCGTGCGAGTTCCGCGTCCCGGCATAATCTTTGGAGAGTGACGGTGTTGAGGAATCTTTACGAATAATTAACCGAATAATTAACCGCGGCGTTTAAAATCGCGGTTAATAGTGAAATCAAGTAATCGTGACATCCCTAGCGCTAATATGATAAAAAAAGTTATTTTTTATAAATATTATGTGTTGTTACTGTTGCTTTAACATGCTTTGATGAAAGACATTTACAGTACAAACAAATTTACCGTGACAGCACTGTAAGTACTTGCATTTAAACGCATATTGCACTGTCGAAGATGCCATCATGTTGCTCTTGACCCACGCCATGCATGGCCAAGAACTGGCATTTCTTCATTGTCAGTTTCTTGCCACAAGTTGGGCCAGAGATTTTGGCAGACTGCAAAGGAGAAATAACTATAAGATTACCAGCGAATCTACCTTGTTTCCAAATTGGGGGACAGGACCAATGCATCATGTGCATAGGATTTTGGATGCTCTAAGAGTGCTGAGGATACACACATGCATACTTGAAAATTCCATAACGAAGGAGTCTGTCCTTGATTAAATTCGAAGGCTCCTAGACATCGAGCAGTCCTTTGACAGGATTCAGTGACGTAGCATCCGTAAACTGCAGCTATTTAAGGATCCTCTCTTGACTTTGAGAAGCACCCACAGTCACCTATAGTAGACACACATTCACACACACGCATGTATAGATAAACACATTCACACAGTGTGAGGTGGAGCTTCAGCTGTAGCCACGTATGTTCTGTACACACATACAAAGCTGGACATTTATAGCTATGTAACAATGATCACACTTGCTCTGACACTTTCATCACACAAATCAGGGCTAACAACTGTCAACATGACCCGAGGTGCTCAATGGCAGGTGTTGCATGAGCTGTTACCTCCACCATCCAAATGTGACCGCTAGCCATGTAAACAACACTAAATACAGAGCGAGCAGGAGACGCCCAGACAGATCTCTCCTCATCCCCGTATATGAATCACTGCAGCACGATGTGCAGGCTGAGCAGAGAGAATCGTCGAGATGAAAACGCTGTGCCGCTCAACAGCAAATGCCGCTGCATCCAGTTTGACTTCTTCTGTGAGTCACTTTAATGAGCCGCTGTTGACACGGTGCCTGTCAGCAGAGGTGACACTAAGTCCCTTCTATTAAAAGGAAATCTCTGTATGAATATTTCCTATCACTAAAAGCCCCACCTATTTGGGATGGATTATAACCTGCTGCCGTACTTGTCAATGTGCTTTTTTAACCGCTTTAGACTTTAGACAGGGGTGTGGTGTATTGTGATGATCAATGTTAATATCTTCAGCTGGAATGACGGGAGTATTGAAGAGGTGAGGGTGGGGTTTGGGTAAAAAGTCCTTGGGGTGTTTTTCATCTAAGCACAAACAGGGCCGTGGGAGACTCGAGAAGTATAAGGTTATAGAGTTTACTAGCTTGGCTGCGCCTTGTCACGGTCTTCTGAAAAACAATAGCCCTGGTTGAGTATCGGATGCATACCAATAACCGGATCACCCCACCTTGATGGCATTATAATATTAATAGAGTTCTGTGCACAGAGGAGAAGAAAGCGATTAAAGGAAAGGTGACAGCTGCCAGAGAGGGATAGAGCGATTTTCACAGGAAAAAGTGACGTGTGTTGCAAGACAAAGCCTCACTTAATTTTCTGCCTCTAGTTCTCTTCTCAGATTCCCCTGAGATAAGGCAGGCGAGCGCCGACAGAGACACAGAGGTGATTGGTAAATGCAGCTTACGTAGAAGGAGTTGTTTAAATGCCAACCAAGGGCAGCTTGAGATTTTAAAACCATTGCTCACACTTCACTGTCTTCATGTGGCTGTTTCAGTCAGTGTTTAAAAGCCTCTGCCTGGGAAGGTCCACTAAACAGGCTGTCTCACCTCTCTGTTGTGCCTTAATCCTTCCTGTCACTTTCCTTATTTCCTATTCTCTCTTTTGTTTCAAGTTGCCTTTTACTCCGGATATGGACGTGCATGTTTGGTTCACTGCAGAAGAGATGGTGCTATTTGATAGGTGTCTTTAAATGAGAGAGAAAATTCTCAAACCTGAGTTAAATTTATTTAATAACCATCCCTACACAACTTATGATTACCCGATTTTTTATTCTAATAGTGGGGCATCATCTACATATTAGAAAGTAAATGTGGCCCAAATCAGATTTTTTTTTTTTTTTTTTGCTCTTATGAGACACAGCTCTGAAAAGATCAAATTTCTGTGTCCAGAGTGGACACAGAAATTTGATCTTTTCCAATCAGATCTGGGCCACTTTCATATGTGGTCTTTGATCTGATCCATATCCGAATTCATGTGCTTTTCTTATACATCCATGGTTTTTTCCACATCATACCTAACTGTGTAAGCGCAGATCACTCACCCTATCTTCCTCAAAACTCTGCATGCTCATATCAGGACATCACATTTTGAGTTTAATTGACCTTATACTTCATTCTACTTAACTTAGACCTGTTGTCCTTATTCGTTGACACTGTTTTGTGCCATCTAGTGGTAGTAAGAGCACAATACACTAATTCATATAAAAACAAGATGGCAGTCATCTCTGCCAAGTCAGTCTGCAGCCAATCCCAACACATAAGTGGACAAGGTCCAAAACTTGATCAAATTTTATGGTTGAAACTTGTTTATTCATGATTATTAGTGTTTGTAGTTTGATATGGCGACAGCTTTGACCAATTTTAGCAACAATAACAAACTAAGACACTGTTAAATTGAAGTACTCGTTTGAAGACATAAGGGCTTTATTATTGTTCAGTTTGGGACACTGGGACTTAAGTATCTTTGACAATGTTTAGTTCTTTATACTTATCTGGTGCTACTGATCCCAAATAGGTAGGAGACATTGAAATAAATACCAAACATAAGTTCAGGTCTCAGGAGGCTATAGTATTGGTGCTGTCTGTTGAAAGTACAGAGGGCTGCCATAGCCCTACCGCTTCTGCAGTAAGCTGCCCCAGTCGCCAGACAACAGAGCCCTACTTCCAGACATTTCCTGATGGGGACAGCTTGCCTACATGCTGTGACAGCATTGTTGCTAGGCACCAACAGAGATATTGGATATAGCCCTGGACATCTTAAAGTTTGGAGGAACTTTTCCTCCGTGAAACCCTCCACACATCCACTTCTGACTCCTCTCCTGGCTGCACCTCTCTCTCTGCAGACCTACCAGTAATAGCTGCTAATAGAGCTATAGCTACGGCTGTTGCAATCCTTCATCTTCTCACCCTCTTCCTCAAAACATATGATGAACTGTCATCCGACCTCCACAGCAAATAATTCGGGAGATAATTGGGACTGTACCTGACTCAGACTTATTGTAGTCGAATCAGATTTAGCTGTTCAATATTAATATTCAATGACATTCACATAATATGGTAAACAAGCTAACTGCGCTAAAAACAGTTTGGAAATGTCCAGCAACATTTTTTGCCAACACCAAATATCAAACAAAAGCCAGAGAATCTATCATATAAAGCTGGTGTGAGCTCTAAGTCCACCACTTCAAAGCAAATGGCAAATGATTAAGTTATTTCTGAGCCTCACTGTGCAAAGCTTCTCCTCCATCGGGCCAGCTGCCTCTGTGTCTGCAGCAGCCTGTACTATAGAGCAGCGTGAAAGTGAAAAGCTCTCACTCTGCAGCAAAAGCTGGGGACCAAAACCTCCCCTGAAGTAGCCTACACCGTACACTGACTGGCAAAAGAAAACCAAGACTACTCGACTTGGAGAAATCTCAGTCACCCGAGGGGTCTCTGACTGATGATTTCAATCTCCTACTTTCAGGGGGCACCCTAGAGATGAGTGCTTGTCTTTTTTTTTTTTTCCCAAATGCCCATGTCTCGCAAATGTAACCCTTTTTTGTTGTTGTTGTAACGCTCGTGTGAGACACCATTTGGTAACGTGAAGTGGTCAGGGCAGAGATCAGTTCACATGATGTCAATATGGGTCACAATGTCAACAGTCGAGGCAGAAAGATCGGATGTGGGGGAAAAAAATCAGAATTGAGCATTAAGCCCTGTGATGTAAATGTGGCCTAAGAGGCACAGGATTGGGACATTTTCTAGATCGAGGTCTAAATCTGAATGATAAGTCTGTTGTCATGTTGGGATCTTTAAAGAAATCCAATCTGTTGTTTTATGGCACTTTATTGCTTTGCAGTACAAATCAGGTAGAGAATGTTGCTTTTGCTGCGTATGAAGCTATGTCTTCAAGAGTTTCTGGTAATACTAGATGAATGAATGAGTGAAGGACTAAATGTTAAATGAACTGTTATCATATGTGGCTCTTCCAGCATAATTAAACAACATATATGCTCAAAGACATGTAGCTACATCCTCATTCTACAAGGAAGAGGGTTTTATTTGAAAGGTTTGAGCTCTGTTGTCCACTGGATGCAGCTGTGTTGTGTTCTCTCCCTCGCTGCTCTTTTCTTCACTCCACTATTTTAATGAGTCTGTTTTTGTTTTTATGGGGATTCTTTTTTAGGGTTAGCACTTGTGAAGTTTAAACAACAAATAATAAACTGCACAAAATTTGTTGGGCAACATTCTGCTTAAAGTCACGCTGCCTCTGAAACATTTGTATGACGTGTAGTGATCACTGGACAGGTGACCAAGTCATGTCCAAGGCGTCGCCAATTTTCTGGTTTCAATTGTAAGATACAGCGCCAGCACATATGACAGACAGTTGCCACTAATTATCTCAATAATGGTCTCATTTCCTTCAGTAATGACATCAATTTCTCAGAATTCGTGTCTCTATGATACAGTGTTTGATAAAAACACACACCAGGGATGGTTGGTGTTTAAAAATTACCCTTAAAGTGATACCGATACCAATAGAGTACTTCATTTGATATGTTTTTCTACTTAGCCTCCAGGGCTGAAAATGAAGCCAACACTGAAGTGCCAAAAACTGCAGTTCCTCAAATGGCCACCTGAGGCCGGCTCCAGAAGCAAGACAATCCCCATAGACCCCCGTGTTAAAATGCCCCACTTTACAGCAGAAATAAACATGATTACAGCCTGGTACAAAAACCTGTTTTGATCAGTTTTAGCTCTTCAGCTAATTTCCATCTTTTTGTGGGGGATAAATATTAATATTACTCAACCGTTTACATTTTATTAAGGCTTAAAGTTACACATAATTAAGGTTGGGCTGCTTTGAGTGACCCTCGCCCCTCCACAACTACATCCTCTCGGCCACATATTGTCACCTCTGGTCCCAAAAAACTAAGATGGTGGTGGCCAAAATCCCAGACTCAAAGGCTTCAAAACAGTAGTCCACAAACCATCGGGTGACAGTAGCTACGTCCATTATTTTTGCAGTCTGTGTTCAATACTTATCATATAACTGGAAGCATTCAGTGTCACAAAATGACTTCATGCCACAGGTGTGTAGCATAGACGTACTGGGCATTATATTAATAATATATCAATATTGTATTATGAGACAACATATCAGTTTTTAGATATCATAATATCATAAGTGTTGTCTTTTCCTGGTTTTAAAGGCTGCATTACAGTGAAATGATGTGATTTTCTGAGCTTAACAGACTATTCAAGCTGTTCTACTATGTGCCTTTAGCCACTCAGTAATTATATCCACATTACTGATGATTACTCATCAGAAATGTCTTTGTGTAAATCAGGGGTGTCAAACTCATTTTAGTTCAGGGGCCACACACCCCAATTTGATCTCAAGTGGGCTGGACCACTGAAACCACTACATAATAACTTATAAATATCAACCCCTCAACATTTTCTTTCATTCTGAAAACATTCATCCATTTACCAAACAAAGCAGAAAGAAAAAATATGTGCAGATTCAACAGTATGTCTCAATTTTCTTTCTTTCTGGCATAATTTTCCACTAAATTGGAAGCTATTAAAGAAGCAGGTTAAGTCACCTCCTGTCTCACAATCTGAAGTTTAGTCAGTGTCTCAGCAGCGTTCCACTAATATCGTTAGACGCCTGATACAGATTCTTTTATACCGAAGCTGCTGGTTGACAATATCTTGCAAAATGGTCAATATCTTTAAGTATGACTATAGAAAGTACTTATTGTTATTCCAGAGAGCTGTATTCTGGTCATGGTGAAACAGCCTATAAAGCAGTATTTGACATGAAGTTTCTGCTCCTGAAACCTCTCAGCCTTCACATGTGCATCAACATTAGGGGCTCTTGTTTCGCAGACCGGGTGCGGCAGAAGCGCAGCGCACCTGCGCTTCGCCAACTGGGTGTGGCCAGGCGGATTTTGTAAGTTTGGCACACCATGCGCCTGGCGCAGCTACTCCTCTTTCCCACCTCCGTCCCTCCTACCGGCGCAAGTCGGAAAGAGGGAGGAGAGAAGGCGTGGAGTGGGTTTTACACACATCACACCAATCAAATGCCCCTCTCCTCGCCCTTAAATGCACTGCGCGAAGGCGTAATGAGAGTTTACTCAATTCGCCATGGCGGAAGAGAGCAGCAGCATCAGACAGCCAAACTTCTCCCAGGAGGAAACTGATGTTTTGGTCCGGGAGGTCCAAGCTCGCAGTATCCAAATATACGGAACTGTGAGCAGACCTTCACGGGCTGATGATGCAAAGGTAGCCTGGGAGGAGGTCACCACAATTGTAAATCAA
>NC_065513.1:37414012-37442353 GCF_006386435.1 Epinephelus moara | reverse complement strand
TGGTTTCAGCTGGCGAGCTTTTAGCGCACCTTCGGCGAAGCCTTTTGGCACGAAACTGTCACTGCGCCAAGCTGGATCTGTCAACACCTCCCCCAGCTGCGCTGCCACACCCATCTCAGCGCACCTCGGTCTGCGAAACTACCAAACTGAGCGCGCCTCGGGTTGCGCTGCTCAAAACTAGCTCTGCGCGGGGTTCGCCACCCTGCGCTGCGCTGGGAAACTAGAGCCCCAGGTGTGCAAAGTCATCTAGAGGGTCGGATTGGACTTCTTGGCGGGCTGGTTCTGGCCCCCGGGCCGTATATTTGACACCCATGGTGTAAATATTTTGTGAAAGCACCTAGAGTCCATCCATCCATCCATTTTTGTAACCGCTTATCCTCTTGAGGGTTGCAGGGAGGCTGGAGCCTATCCCAGCTGACATTGGGTGAGAGGCGGGGTTCACCCTGGACAGGTCACCAGACTATCACAGGGCTGACACATAGAGACAGACAACCATTCACACTCACATTCACACCTACGGACAATTTAGAGTCACCAGTTAACCTGCATGTCTTTGGACTGTGGGAGGAAGCTGGAGTACATGCAGAAAACCCACGCTGACACGGGGAGACACTAAACTGCCGACTTCGTCAATACACTGCACCACAGAATGAATGGGTAGTAGCTGTAACAATAGTGGGCCAATCACACATCACATTAAACTAAAGAACGCTTGTAGTGATTGGCTGCAAGGAAAACCTTACAAATAGCCGTTTTTTTTTCTAGTGATTGTTACAAAAAGGATTTCAATGCAGCTATTGTTTAACTGGAAAATTTACGATACTCTTTGGTACTGGGTTATTTTGGTCCATACCGTAAAGGTATGAAGTACCGATACCAAGCCCTAACAAACACATTTACATTCAGAGACACACACCCCTGGCCTCAGGGTCCCAGACCACAAGAAAGGTTCGCTGTTGAAGCTGAGTCTAATTCGAGTGGACACTTTTATCTTCCAGAGCTTCTGCTGCTGCTGTGTGTAGACTTTATATTCATAAACTCCTCCAAGAGCATCTGGGTAAAAAATCTCTGACCATGGATGTAGTCAGCAAGCAGGTTTAGAGACCAGAAATGTTTTTGTTGGCTTCCACTTGGCTTTGTGTTTTTTAGGTGTGTTCATGCAACTGGGTGCTTGTTCAGTTTGAACGTGGAACATCTGATGTCTGAAGTTTGCCGTCTGACACATGGTTCAAATTCCAAGAATACTTATACACCCATCACAATAAGTCAGACAGGGTGAGCTACACATATCAGATGACAACAGTAGCTTGGTACAGAGACGCACACACTGTTACCACAGAGAAAAAAAGTCAGCAGAATTATTTTAAGATGATATCAGCTCTGTCAAAAAAAAAACCTCATCTCTATCTTAAGAAATGCGTTGTGTGATAAGAATGTAGCTCAGGGGTCTACGGGCATGCTAGGGTTATGAAAACAGTCTTGGGTTTCTGATTGGTGTCATCTGTTTGCAGTTTCTTTGGGAGATAAACACTGGAAAGGCATTTAAATTATGAGCTCAGAAATTTGAATTTGTAGCAAATTTTAGGAATTATGTGTAAAATATAATCGCCTTTATCTACTTACATCCAAGTACCGATGATAGAGATAAATGATTATCATCTTTTTCTGTTTTCTATCGCCTTCAACTTGATAAGTCCAAACCCATGATGTCTGTCATGTGTTAATCCCATCTCACTAAAAGTGTAATGGTCCAAACTGAGTGCTATTGCTCCCTGGAGCTTTACTGTTTGATCAATGCAGAGGGGGTTCAGTGGAGTAATGAGATAGCTTTGGGGTTTTGCCAGCATAAAAAAAAAGAAAAAAGCTGAATGTTAACACTGATTGACTGCCAGCCCTCCACATGCTCCCGGTACAATTATGCTCTGCGCAGCTTGTCGCACTGATGCCGAGGGCTTCGGCGTCCAGCAGCTTGACGCCAGCGCTGCTGCACTGAAGGCCTGGCCATGTGTAGCGAAACTGATTGGTTTAGAAACTTAAGGGAATATTTGTACATGTGGGTGTGTACTCCACTGTGCTTCTCCATGCATGTGTGTGTTTGATGTTTCGAGGCTGATGACATTTTAAAGGCACCTGCAGTGCCTACCTGACAAACCTGTAGCACACTTGACATATGTCCGTGCATTCATGCGTTAGAGGATGACGGCACTTTGAAAATTATCTTCCCCAGAACGGATTTATACTTGCCTGCCTGGCTCAGGATACTGTATGGATAGTTAAACAGATTAGGAAACAGTTCACTGAACTTGCCAAGACCCCAAGGAAAGTTTCAGATGTTTTAATTTGATCACAGTATTACCCAAGACGCAACTGCTGGGAAAATTAGCAAATGGAGGCTCTATCATTGCATCCAGCCTTGTGCTCATTATGCGTGTTTGAAGCTGATGTTTCATTTTTGTTTTGTTTGATCCCCTCAGTAATTCTAAAAAAGAAAAGAAAAGAAAAACACAGATTCATGCATTTGCTGATATACTGGCAGATCTCAATGGCCATTTGTTGAATGGCTGGTCTTAAGCTACAAGTAAAATCTGTAAGGACAAAGACCAGAACTCCTCATATATATTTCTCATCCATACTGATGTAAAATAGCTCATACGCCAATCGCAGGTGCACTTATATAATGCAGCCAGATATGTTAAAGAGAAAGCTTCTGTTGAACCAGCGTGGTTCTAGACCTCTGAATTGCTCCCCATAGAGATACAGCGATCCAGCTTTTTCAGTTTCGATACCGATCCCAATGCTGTGGCTTTGAGTATCAGCCGATAGCCGATAGCCGATACCGATCCGATACCATGGTTGACCTAAAAAGCTATATACCTTTACATGTAGAACAGAAAAGACTAGAGGCATCAGGCATTGATGACTACACAGTTCTTTCCTAAGATAAAATGAAACAAGATGAAACAGATTAATGCAGTGATAAACTATTTATTTTAAGCAAAAATAAACAATTGTGCAACAGCAGTTGAAATAGTGTGAAATACCTCCACACAGCAGATTCTCTCCTTCGCTCCATGACGTATGACGTAGCTCACTTCGCAATAGATTTAAAGGGGAAGGATTGCCTCAGGTATACGTTGCATTTTCCGATACCCAATCCATCTATTTTGATGATATCGAGGCCGATATTCGATCAAGATATCAGATCGGTGCATCCCTAGCTCCCCGCATCTCAGATTTGGTCAGCGATTCAATTAGGTCTGGTGCGGGCCTCATAGAGTGGAGCTAAAACCGGTCTTGAAGTGAATGGGTTTTTTGATAAGATCCCTGAAATAAGGTATGTGGTTAACATAAGGTAAAGATATTTTCACATTTTTTTCTTGAACATAAAATCTGTCAGTAAATACCCCACTTGTTATTTTGAAGCTTTTACATGTCTTAAAAAGGTGGCTGCTAAGAAGTGGCTAAATGAAACCAAGGAGGTTGTTGCCAGGCACTGTTTTTACAGCCTCATTGTGGTAATGATGATGAAGTGACGTGATCGTGGTGTAGTTCATTTATAGCGCACATTAGCTTTTTACTTCTGGCAATTGCATTTATGCATTAAAAATCATGAAAGTGGTGTCCTTTTGTGAAGAAGAACCACCACAAATGCCCCTTTTACATTGCAGGATTTTCGGCGAATGTTGGGCTGTTGTGCATGCAAGCTGCGGGCGACAACTTATATGCTAAACGAAGACTGATTGAGCTTTCCTGCAAATTTGCACAATTCCTATTTAAAAAGGGCTATAAACATTTATTTGCCACAAAGCTTATTTTCTGCAATAACCCAAAATCTAATGGAAAATCCCGTTGGCTTCTTGATTAGGGAACCAGGGCGATGCTAACTTTCAACTGGGCCTACAAAAAATATCATCCCTGCACCCTCTAGTGACAACTGTTTCAGCCACTTAGAGAAACAATTTACCAATCAGAGCTTTTTGGCAGGATTAGAAAAAAGGTCATCATCTTTCTAACTAGCTAGCTAGCTACCCTACAACATTCTCAAAAAATAGCAATAGAAAATGGCGATAGACATGGATTCAATTTGCACAGCTGTTCAAATTGATTTAAGCTGACTAACAACTTTTAAATTGCCATATTACTTTTCGTCAGTCTGAAAAATGTCAGCACCTTCAGGTCATTGCTACGATGCCTTCTGTGTCAACTGAAAATTGTGTTTGCAGGACGAATACATCTCAGAGCAAAACAAAATGAATCCTCATCCAACAAGAAACTGGCTAAAATGAGCACCTAAATGAATTAAGTGAAATTAAATTCTGATCCTCTGCTCTGGCTAATTCACCTCAAACTGTATGGCGATGGGCAAATTTATATTGTTTCATGTCGGACATGAACTGCCATGTTCAAGGTTCATTTGTAAATTTTGGCTAAATATGTAATACATGGGCAAGAGAAGAGAGTGCTGTACCAGATTATGTATGATTATTGGTCACAGGAAACTGCCTTGCCCCTTGCGAGTTTGAGTTGTACAGTAACTTCAGATAAATTCAACTCAGTTGGTATAAAACATCAACAGATGTTTACACTTACATTAGTATTATTAAAGCTAACCTGTACTAAGAAATAAGGTGCTAAATGAGATCTGTTTGAACACAAAAGTGATGGTTAGATTAGACTACAAGTGAGGCTGACATAGGTCTACACACTTACATTCAGTGTAAATACAACTAACAGCTATAGGCCGACACTATCAGTGTGTCTCAAATCACATACTTCCGTTAGTACACTTCCATGTAGTATATTATGTGCACTGTGTACTTATTGGCGTAGTGCACGAATTTCGACAGGGTAGTGTTGTCTCAAACCAAACACAGCCGTTGTGAACTTACCGGAAATGACGGCCGCAAATTAGCTAGTTAGCAAACTAGCATTAGCATTCGCGTTATCGTTCGCGGTACCAAATCATTACAGACTGCTAAATTAACTCAACAAACATACTGCTGGCTTATACCCGACAACAGTATAGTGGTGCTTAGTGCAAAAAACACATGTATATTTGTACAATGCAGCAATGTTCATGGTCGCACAGTCCTCGGCTGCAATTTCCAGTTTGAAAAGTGGTCCTTCCCCTTCCACTACATAGCCAAGATGGCGACCATTGAGGGTGAGAAGTTTCCATAGTTCCACACTCAACTTCTTGACCGTTTTGAGTGCACCATCTGGGTACTCATAGTGCACTGCATTTTTCCATACTTCTCAGTGTGAATGCACTTAGGCACTCAAAATATTAAGCGTAAGTACAGAAGTAGGCGATTTGAGATACAGCAAAAGGCTTCCTTGTTCACAGAAAACCCTCAATTGGTCTAGCAAGTTTTTCGCTCATTAATCCTTTATTTACCAAGATGAAACAGACTGAACATGCATCATAAATTTCAGCCACACCTAACTACAAGCCCAAACTGTTTAACCCATCCTTGCCTTGGAGCTTCAACCACAGTCCTCTACTGCTGGCTAATGAACAGCTCCAATGGATGCCTTGCTCGAAGGAGCCATGACTGTCTATTGATCTTAGCTCTTTAGTTTCCCCTAATGCTTTTACTTCTAACATCAATGCTTCCCTGGTTGCCTTTTGACTTTGTATTGATCTAGATATTAAAAGCTGTGGAGGATGGATGGATGGGTTGTGCAGAAAGATCAATGGCTGATAGCGGTGACTAATTCTGTGTTGGTTTTATTTTCGCAGATGATAAGGTGGGGTTTATACTTGGTGCTGTTGGTTCCCTGTCAGCACTGGTCACAATGGGAATAATGATCCACCGGCACAACAGGAAACAAAACAGGTGGGTTCACACATGATTCACTTCACAGAAAAATCAATTCCTACAGTGAAACAAAATCCAATATAGGAAACAAGAAATATAGAAGAAGCAAATTAAAGTAGTGTTAGGACTTACAGTGCCCTTGTCAGCAGCTGTCTTTTACACTTGATTGCTGCTGCAGATTAATTCTTTCTCTTAATTTAAAAAGGAAAGGCAGCAT
Organism: Epinephelus moara; assembly: GCF_006386435.1. Lineage (NCBI taxonomy): Eukaryota > Metazoa > Chordata > Actinopteri > Perciformes > Serranidae > Epinephelus > Epinephelus moara. Next base: position 37,436,314 of record NC_065513.1, on the reverse strand, counting down.
ACGTAGGTAGTTTTTAACAACAAGCCAAAATATTACCCAACAGATTGGCAGTATAATAACTGTACAGTTTCAGGTGGTATTATAACCACATAAAAATGATAATATTTTGCTGCACCTCATTATGGGATTAATTAAAAATATGATCCTCAAGATTTCAGTCCAAGCTGACCTGATGACCCTCAAGTAAGCAATTGTGGTTTAATACAGGTCCCTGAGGGGGGAGTCAAAGTCTCGTTAAGCAGCTACTCTGTCAGAAATACAACAGAAGAGCAACTGATGTATCTGTTTACAGTGCAGCTGTTGTTGTCATAGAGAGAACAGCAGTAGTTTTCCACACAACAGCAGGCCAAAGTAAAAGGAGGTGGTTACCTTGCTGAGAAGTCGGAGGTGTGCAGCCTTTCGCCTGCAGCTCTTCATCTACCAACTCGTTTTGGCTGGTTCTTCTCTCCAAAAATGACAGCTGTCATGTGAAAAAAATTCTGGTGAACCAAAGAGGTTAGCGCATACATTGCGTTTTCCTGTGACTGCTTCACAATAAAAGCCTCCCCGTGTTCAGCTGGTTGAACACTTACATCATAGAGCCATAAGAAGTGTTTGCATTAGCAGTATAGTCAGCAATGGAGTTGATGTAGTGCACAGGAAGCAGTGAGGCCTCAAACAATAACACTGGATTACATATGCATTCATTGTTTCTAGTGAATTGTTTGTGTGTAGGCAGTATAAAATCTATGTGGGATTGGCGGACTCCACCATGAACAAGGAACACTACTTTATAGAAAGGTAATGACAGAATGTAAATATGTTAAAATGTTGCTCAAAAAATGCAGAACAATATGCCACATAAAGCCATATCCAATAGATATCTATCTCAAATAGGGTTTGATTTCATAAATATCTTAAAGGAAAAATGTACCCACAAAGTGATCATTTGTATATCAGTTACTCATCCCGTGTTTGTTGAATTCATCAAGTGTTTTTTTTGCATGCCTCCACGGTAGAGTCCTGCACAGGTTCAAAGCTCAGTCCCAAAACCTGACCCGACCCACCCGTGGTTAAACACACAGATTTGCCATTGTGACATTTTACATAATGTACTTTGGTCATTATTGGGGGTCTTGTTCACGAGTGAGGGTAAAATGGAGCATGAGATGGATCGGCGGTTTGGTGCGGCTTCTGTAGTGATGTGGGCACTGCGCCAGCTCCGTCATGGTGAAGAGGGAGCTGAGCTGAAAGACAAAGCTTTTGATTTACTGGTCCATCTACGTCCCAACCCTCACCTATGGTCTTGAGCTCTGGGTAGTGACCGAAAGAATGAGATTGTGGATACAAGTGGCCGAAATTAGTTTCCTCTGGGGGGTGGCTGGGCTCAGCTTTAGAGATAGGATGAGGAGCTCGGAGTAAAATCGCTGCTCCTTCGTGTTGAACGGGGTCAGTTGAGGTGGTTCGGGCATCTGATCAGGATGCCTACTGGGTGCCTCCATTAGAGGTGTCCCACGTCCCACTGGTAGGAGGCCCCGGGGCAGACCCAGAACACGCTGGAGGGATTGTATACCTCATCTGGTCTGGGAACACCTTGGGGTCCCCCAGGAGGAGCTGGAAAGTGTTGCTGGGGAGAGGGACGTCTGGGGTGCTTTGCTCGGCCTTCTGCCCCCATGATCCGGCCCCAGATAAGCGGATGAAAATGGATGGATGGATGGATGGATGGATGGATGGATAATGTGCTGTCCCACCCAGATGTGTGAAGGACTTGCTCAGTCAGCTCCTGCTTGTTGTTGATGAAATACAAAGGAACACAAAGATAACTGATTTTGCGGTAATCACGCATATGACAAAGTAACTGACCCGTCGCTATCAGTCAGCTGCATCATCAGCTTGGTGATGACGTTTTGTTGAACGTCCTCTGCATATTTTATCAGCCTGCCGCGTGATACAGTCGTCGGATCAGGCAGAAATTTCTGAGGGCTCACACGGCCAGCTCTGGCACCTATGATTTCATTTTGTCACCCACTGATCTCCTGCATTTAGTTCATTGTTACCAGTGCCTCCACGCGTAACTTTAGATCTTTTGTGAGAATAGTGAAGTAGTTAAGAGAACATACGTCTCCATCCTGCTGTGTACTCTGAACAAGAGCGACCCAACCACCACACATTGAACCCTCGCGTTACCCCCTTGACATGACTTTCTTTGCATGGGTACCCAATCCAGTAAGGACTCTGCTCCACAGTGAACAAAGAATCCAAAAGCTTAAAAACACTTGTGTATACCTGTAGCACACCTGAGCAAGTACGTGCTTTTGAACTCAGCTTGTGCATTCCATTAAGCAGAGTTCAAATGAACGTGCTTGCCCAGGTGCGCTACTTGTATGTGCATGAGGCTGTCCATGCAGAAGTGTTTTAAGTATTAAGCTTTAAGGTAAAATTAGTGTGTTCGGAAAGTACTGAGCTTATGATTGATTGAAAAAGATTTGGATTATACTTCACAAGTTATGTGAGAGTTTGTAAGTGACGCACTCCTCTTTTCAGTTCATCAAGAATTTTCTCTGTTTTTGGATTCTTCATTCACACAGGAGAGATGTGAGAAAAGCAAAGTTTTCTCCACAAATTTAGCACGAGGTAACTTATTGAGATACAAATGATCAATTGGAGGGTGAGGTATGCCTTTAAGGATTATAACTTTAAGGTAAGACTGAAGCTGACTGTAGAATCAAACAAAAACATCTGGCTGTCTCCCTCTCTGTCAGTGCATACCACCAATGAAAAGGCCTCCGCTGGTCAGACAAACTCTGAATTATGGCACAAATACTGGCTTGTTTTTGTTGGGTAGGCCTCCAGCCATAGCCGCCCATATATCTTTAATTCTGTCTTTGAATAGATAGATTATATGTTGGAAATACGAGGCACATTTTATCTTGTGAAAACCGGTACATAGCTAGAGGTTTTCTTCCCCTCCCATTTCCTCCCAATAGTTAAAACCTTTTTGCAGCGCCAACAAAGACACAAAAACACAAAAGCAATGAATCCCACCTGCCTGTTTGATATTCAACATGTCCCAGCCTCTTAACCGTAACTCATAAATTTTCTTTCTGATCTGATCAAACCATATAAACCCATATACCCTGTGGGATCATACTTATGACTGCAGTCCAGAGAAACGAGAGGCTAACAGCTCTCCTGGGCGTATACAAGCAAATTAAAGGCCTGTTTTATGGGCTCATAGACTTCATTTGGGCTTTCCCCTGCCATAACTCCGGCAGGGGAAGAAAAGATGGATGTCAGGAATCAAGAGCCACCTCCCGCTCACAGCAGCACTTGGGGCAGCGATGAAACTGCTATGTTTTCAAGTCGTGAGGGCGAGGTGCGAGCACACCTGCCCTCTCTTGAAGTCTCGATCAGGGGAGGCCAGGTGTAAAAAGAGATGAAGAGTGTCAAGAGGTCTGCAGATGTGAGGGAGGTGATCTCACACACACGACATGCCGGTACATATGCTAGTTCAGGAGAGCCGGGACACACACACAGCAAGGAAACACACCGTGCCGACAGTAGCCTAAATGTGTAAAGAGAAATCTTATACATTCCTTGAGTGTGAGTGGTCACACTGACAAGCATGAGCACACACACATGCATACACACTCTCCTACCAACAAGTGCAGACACATTGAGTCCTCCCAACATCAGAAGCATAGCAGGATGGAAGTAGCGGGGGTCTTACTGTATTTCACATCATGTCTGGGTTGCGTGTCTGGAGGAAAGAAGCAGTGATACTACACAACTCTGTGTGTGCATGTGTGTGTGTGTGTGTGTGTGTGTGTGTGCGACAGGTAGATAGTGAAGGCCTCAGTAACCTGCGTCTCAGACTCAGACTTGCAGGGGTACTTTCCACATCTAGGGTTACTCTGCAGGTTTCAACAGGTCTGCTGGCAGCTCACCACAGGAGTAAGAAAGTCATTACACCGTAAGATGCAAGTCTGTTTGTGTGTGTGTGTGTATGTGAGTGTACCATCATGTCTGCTCCACTTCTGCCCTGTGACACATCAAAAAGGTAGGAGGGGTCTTTGTCTGAACTTGGCAAGGGCTTCAAAATGGATCGAAGGAGTGAGGTAAACTGTCTCAACACCAAATGAAATATCTGTGATAATAGGGGCGCCCCGGTAGCTCACCGGGTAGAACGCATACCATTAATGCTGAATCCTTAGAGTCCAGCCTGGGTCCTTTGCTCCATGTCATTCCCTGTCTCTCTCTCACTCACTGTCTAATAAAGCAGAATGCAAAAGAAAAAAAAGCCCCATTTCCACCAAGCAGTACAATTCAGTTCGGTGCGCTTTTTTTCTGTTTCCATTGTGAAAAGTTGTGGATGGCACCAATAGAACCGTTCTGTACCGTCCCCATTTTTGGTCCCCCCTCTGTTGGGGTACCTAGCACACAGATCTGGTACTAAAAGGTGGAGCTGTGAACACTGCAGTCTGATTGGTCAGTAGAGGACGGTCACTCTGCTCAGGGCTGAGTTGTGGCTGGTTTTGAGGCTCGTGTAACCACTGTTGGTGTCGTGGAGAGGTTTATTAGTCGATTGTAACTATAAAGTGAAAGGATGTTTTGCTGTGTCTTGCAGCAGCTGGAGTCGGAAACAAAAATAACTTAATTCACCGAGCCACATGCCGGCGACTTTTAAGGTGGAACATTAACTTGTAATGTTACTCAGTGCATGAGCTGACGACGTGAATCATCAACACACCTTAAATTTCAGGGTAAAAAGTTTGACCATTACTTTATATGACATACATTTTTAGCATGAAAGGATCTTCAAGTGTTTATATACATTAATTTCGGCCAGATTGTGTGAACGCATATATTCTAATCCTCAATCAAAGAAAAAGAACAAGCGTTGTGGAGCGTCAGGCTCCGGCAACACGGAATAAATGCTAAATGAACCAAGGATCTAGGTACCATGTCTGAGGGGTTACTTTTGGTTCCAAAGGCACCATACTGAAAGTGTTTGGTGGAAACATTGAAAGCGCTTGTCTTTATCTGGACACTTTTCCCCCACAAATACAACATGCTAATGTTTTTAGCACGAGCCTATGGCATTTTACATTGTATAAATTAGCCCAGCAGCTAGCAGACTTCTCTCTACTCATATGAAGCCAGGGACAACAGCAACATTTAACAAAGATAAGGTTACAAAATGTGGCTCTATCACAACTCACAGCGTTCACAGACAAAACAACTGTCTTATTCTAAACACCTTTCCAAACAAATATAACGTGCTAACGTTATTAGCAAAACCTATGGCTTTTTACATTGTATAAATTAGTGTAGTGACAAGCGGAGATTTCCTCTGCTCATATGAAGCCAGGATAATGCTGTTTTTTAATACCCCATGGAAAGAGACTCACTGCAGACTGTTTTATTTTGTTCGGAAAATGTCGGCGTGCAGCCTCGTTCTGTGGACGATAAAAGAGGTACAGACTTCCCTCTGTGTCACCAGTGATAAGGAAATACAGCGAGTGCTTGACAGAGCAGTAAGTGACAACAGCTTCGCCCACAGTTTGCGGTGGAAACGCTAAGCGGACCTGAGGTCGCGGTACCATGTATGAAGGGTTACTTTTGGTTCCAAAGGTGCCGTACTGAAAGTGTTTAGTGGAAATAGGGCTTTATGGCAGCATGTGTCTCCTCATGGTCACTGCTTGTCAATCTTCACTTTGACTAATGGATATAATGTCAAAAAACAACTAATGCATTACTAGTTTAAATACAGTGGGAGGGCTCAGTACATTTGCCCTTCAACATTTATGTCCCTTTTTTCCAAGTGTCCTTAATGAGCGACTACGTTTTATATGCACTGTTAATAAAACACTATTAATAAGAGCAATAAAGTGCTGTTATTAAGAACCGAGTTGAAAAAAATCCCTGCCCTGATGCAAGGTCACAAGACAATTTTCCTGTGGTCAGTTTTGATTAAACAGTCGTTCCCCATTACGTCACTTATTCAACTCCCATGGAGCAGCAGGGCATGCAGTCTGGATGGCTTTATCCCCCAAAATAACTTCCACAAGGTGAGGATGATCAGCTTTGAAATAAGGACATACCTAAATAGAGGTGGTGGTGTTAAAATGTTTCTTCTTTTTTTTTTGTTAGTTGGTGTTTTGTAATTTTGTTCTTAAATTCTAAAGTTGTTTCAGTGACTCTTCTTTTATTTGTGTTTTCAGAGAGAAAAAAGAAGACCAGATGATGACTCAAGAACAACCTTGCTAAACCATCAAAGTTCTTCCGGATTATGGATTACACCGCTCCACATCGAAACCTGCAACTATGTGGCCTATGGCAACAAATGTGTTTAGAGCTCAGCATTTGGAAACCCCGTGCAGTTGTGTTGTTTGTTAGGACAGTGGTCTTCTCTTGACCTGTTGACCCTGTCAGGAAAAAACCTCAGGCGCTAGTTAGGCTTTCAGCGTGTTGTTTAGCCTCATGTTTTCCCTCTTGTTTAGTTTGGAAAACCTCCAGGTCATGGTAAATGGAGCGTGGGGGTGAGGATTGAGGGTACTGAGGTAAAGGGAAAAATGCTGGTGATTGTTTTTATATTCCCGTTTTTGCATGACTGAACGTCCGATCTTCGCTAGAGAGAAAACTGTATAAATACTACACAGAGATATCATCATCACAATCAACGCTCCCTTCTCCTGTTCATTTTAAAATAGGACCAGATGTGTTCATGTTCGTGTCACATGTGAAGTGAACCTGATCATTTTATTTTGGTTGAGAGACTTTGAACTGGTGTGCAGCCTTTGTGTGGGCTCAGAGCCTTCAGTCAAACGAAGGGTTTTGCTGAGTGACTGAGAAAGATACTCCACAAATGTTACACAGAGGTCACCTTTTTGCACAATGTCAACACCCTCTGAGGGTTGTTTTTATACTTTTGCATATTTGAAGACAGATTAAACGCACATGCTTTCATTAAAATCAAGAAATGATATTGCATTGCCTTGTTTTTAACAAACTGGCTGTTTATCCAGCGGCGTGTTGTCTTTGTGAATGTTTGCTGCTCAGAAATAAAGAATCAACCCCTCTTCAACCAGCAGGCGTGCATCATCTGTTACAGCCACATGCCCTGCCGGAAAGACCGTCATCTCATGTTACTCCGCGGTCTTCTCCTCTACTTTGAACCTGACTCACTTCTCCTTTTCCAAAACAAAGCCCTCAGGGGGGGTAAGAGGAAACAGAGTGACAGGGTCCTGTGTGGCTGATCCCTGGGAGTGATAGGTGGGGGTCCAGCTGGGGAAGAAGAAGGTTCCTGTTGGAGACTAATTGAAATAACCTGGCCTGCTGGACTGGGAAGGCTTTGAAGTTTGTTTTTTTTTGCCACATGTGAACACTGTTTCCTAACTAGCGGTTGTGCAATGCTCTATCCATTACCAGCTCCTGCGCACATGGACTGTTGTTGCCGCTCTGTCGTGCCTCAGGGACTCTTGGGACACTATTGTTTTTCACATTAAAACACATCAATACCCTTTACGAGCATAAATAAGTGCACGTGCACCCACTTCACATGTGTTGTTACGCGGTAATGAAACAAGTCCTGATACCCTCACAAAGACGTAGTAAGCCGCCCTGTGTGCCGCTGTCTGAGGTCTTTTTACAGTATCAGCTCACTCACTGTATAATCTCCTAACTGGGTGCAAATTTCCCTGCTTTCATGTGTCAGTCATTGCTTATAAGAGAGGCAATGGAGCAAGCTGCTGCGTCTGTTTGCATAGTCAGATGCTGATTAATTGCGTGCAGATGAAAGTAGAGGGTTTTCATCTCTGGGGGGGGCCTGTTCTAACCCCGAATGTTTACGCTCGCTTATCACCCCAACAACCCGGCATGATTAGTTCAATCAAATTCAAACACGAGTAAATGCTAATGTGTTCTGTGGAAGCCTGTTGCTTTCACGTGGGACTTTTCCCATTTCTCAGATCTGCTCCACATCCCTGGATTATGAAGAAAGGCCTCTGAAGTGGCTTTTGGATGAGGCTTTTGTTTTGGGTGTGCGTGTTTTTTTTCTCTGTTTCATGTCAACTCCAGCTTTGCAGGTGTACTTTGTCCCTTACCTCCTAATGCCTCACGGTTGAGCAGCACCTTCTGATGTTAACTCCTAATTTTAAGGCGTAGGTTGAAATAAAGATGGATTTCGGGATTAAGGTGTTTGCCCAAACACTGAGATTGTGTTTGAGTTTGTTACTGGCAACGTGAACACTTAATGTCGGGGTGAAGATTTGAGCAAAGTCAACTAATCCTAAGGTTGATAAAAACACAAGTTTGAATTTTTTTTCTCATTTTGGTTATACTTTATTTTTATATTCTCTTTTTGCAAATGTAGGGCAATCCTAAAAGCAACTGAAAATGAAATCATCTTTCTCAGCTATAGTCATTAGCTTGGGAAATGAGGTCAGCATCCAGTCGGAGAACAACAGCAAAAATCTCTTGCACATATAAAAATAACTCAAACATAAACATAAATACATTCGTAAATGCAAACATTGCACCAATGCAATGAAAAGCAGGTAAATAAGGTGACATAGGTATTTATCTCAGATAGAATAACTAATTTGAGACCTTTCTGTAAAAGATATTCTAATTTCACATCAACATTTTTCTAATATACCCCTTAATGATTTGCATTTTTCCTTTACTGAACTTCCTGAATTGTATCTTTCAACTAATTGCTAATTTACCCTCGCCGTGTCGTCCTTTTTATGATTTTCTGTGATTTGCTTCAGTGCTGTGAGTCTAAACACTCAAAATAATTATTCAAAGAAGCTTCACTTGTTTGAATCTTAAAGGGACAGTTCACTCTAGAATCAAAAATACAAGTTTTCCCTCCTACCTGTAGCTCTGTTCAGCAGTCTAAATTGATTTGGCCTGGGTTGCAGAGTGTTGGAGATAATAGCTGTAGAGATGTCTGCCTTTTCTCAAATATAATGGAACTAGATGGCACTCAGCTTGTGGTGCTCAAAGTGCCAAAATATACATTACAACAGCAATGTCTCTTTCCAGAAATCATGACCTGGTTACTCAAGATAATCCACAGACCTTTTTGTGACTACTTTAATGTATGAACTATTTTCTTTATACTGAACTACACCTGCCAACTGTATCGCCACACAGAAGGAAGCGTGCATGTTCTCTTGGACCAGAGGTTCGTCTTTGCGACAGCCAAGATGTAAACATTAATGGCGTCCTCCTTGGCTGTGTTGTACCGTTTGCTAGCTCAGTGGTGCTAGGTGAGCTAGCAGTAGATGCACGCTAACTTCTGTGTGGTGATACAGTTGGCGGGTGTAGTTTGGTAGGAAAAAATAGTACCTACTATGGATGTTGGTTTCTGTTCATTTTGTTTTTGACAGCCCAACACCCATCAACTGGTAACTTACCGGTTAATTTTTATGAAAAATATCACAAAATGACATAAAATACAAGAGGCCTTTTCCTCCTTCACTCAAATATAATAGAACTAGATGGCACTCAGCTTGTGGTGCTCGATGTGCCAAAAAATAGATTTGAAAAACTCAACAGCAATGTCTCTTTCCAGAAATCATGATGCAGAAGGAGGCGTGCATCTACTGCTAGCTCACCTAGCACCTTTTAGCTAGCTAACGTTACAGCTCAGCGGGGGAGGACGCCGTTAATGTTTACATCTTGAGCTGTCATGAGCACAAGCCTCTCATCCACAAAAAGATGCACGCTTCCCTCTGTGCAGGGATTTTGGTGTAGTTTGGTAGAGAGAAAATAGTTCCTACATATCTGCTCACAACAAGGTCTGTCAATTATCTTGAGTAACCGGATCAACATGATTTCTAGAAAGAGACATTGCTGTTGATTTCTCAAATGTACTTTTGTGGCACTTTAAGCACCACAAACCAAGTGTCATCTGGTTCCATATCTGAGAGAAGAAAGACATCTCCCAACACTCGGCAACACACACCAAAACAATCTAGATTCTAGTTAAATAAATAGCACTACAGGTAAGAGGAAAAATGCATATTTTTGATTTTGTGGTGAACTCTCCCTTTAGGCAGTGTTAGCACTCTTTTCAGAGCTGTTTCTATTGGCATGCAGAACTCACACTGAGGTCCACCGTATGACCCAAAGCTGAACCTCAGCTTCTGTGAGGACTCATAGAAGTAGCTCTTCAAACACAAACTACTCTTGACATTAACACTCAGTATAACTTTATCACTCACAGGCAGCTACTAGTATTCCCCTTTCTCAGTCATCAACATCAGAGGCCGAACTCCATCCCCTGAGGCAATGTAATCCACTCAGCGACCAGCGGCCGTTAGGACCCAAGGCTCATTTTTCATTGGAGTCAGTTCTTTTTATAATGGAGCACGTCATTCTCCCAGGCCACAGAAAAGGCAGATACCTCACTTTACTACACCACAGATGAGCGTAGCAGAGCAAAACAGACCCAGCATGCCCAATCCACCCTTACAGATGTTCGTCCTAGACCATGCCCGACACAGGAAGCCCTTAAAGAGCAAATCAATCAGTCGGCACTGTGGAAACCGGGGGGACAAACCTCCATGGAAAGCTTGTGGAAGGGCACATTGCCAGGGGAGTGAGACGCACTACGTAGCTTGTACCAAATATAAATTCATTGCAGACTCTTGGAAACTTGTGTTTTCATAAACACGGGAACTGGGTGGAAGCGATTTCCCGATTTGGAGTGATTCAAATGCAAAGCAGTGGAGGGCACTGACAAAAGAGAAGTGAGAGGAGAAAATAAATAAAGAATTGTTAGCATTCGCCTTTTATTTGCCTGGAGGGAGAATATTTTCAAAGCTCATTCTCATCCTGAGAAATCATTTTAGTGGTGATAATCCTCAAACAACATTCCCCTCTGATTTCTCAACTGAATGGAATACAAACCATTTTCAAAAGCTTTTATGCACAGATCAAGTGTTCTCATGAATAAAGATGTGCATCATGGCACTTCTTCGGGGCATGCAAAGATGAAGTTGTGCTCTGTCCTGGTTGTTTGTTTCCCTTTGAAGAAGTTAATTCCCGACGAACACGAATTCCTGTGACACTGCTTCACTGCTCTCCGTATCTCTTTCCACCAAAGCTGACCGCAACCTGCAGCTCTTGTGATTTGGTTTTATCCACTTCAATCAGATCCCATTTGAAACCACATGTTTTATTGTAGTGTGGTCCTTTATTTACTCAATACTGAGCTGGCAACGGCAATAGACCTTTTCAGATTTGGCATCTCAGTTTCTTTTCCATAACTTGAAATGTATTTCTTCAAGTATTTAATTTATTGCCACATGTCACTGGCAGACATTAACCTGGAGTCTATCCAAGGAAGAACCTTCAATTGCCAGATATAATCTGTCAAAGGATAACTTTATCCCCATATACCTCTAAAGTCTCAGTATGTAAAGCTGAGTGAGTAATTCCTCCACTCTAGATTTATGATAGCACCTGTCTGTTAGCACAAGTAAACTGTCCCAGCAGGCACGGGAATTCCCATCAAATCCAGCTCCAGAATCCCCCCAGATCATCAAGAACTTTGTTCTTGCCATCAGAGATAAAGCTCTGCAATCCTCCCCAACCATTACGCTTAATGATCTGCTTAACTAGCCGCGTTACGCCAAAGCTAGTTCCAAGAAGAAAGGCAACTTCAAAAGGCCAATATTCCTCCAAGCTTGGTTTGTGTATTCCCCCCTTTTTCCTCCTTATCGTGCACTGTGGAACTTGTCCGATGCACAGATATGATAAAGAAGGAATTAAATCTCTGCTCTGTGTACGTGGAGTTTCATCTAAGGATTTGTTTGTGTGCGTCTGTGTGTGGGTGGGTGTGCATACAGTCTGAAACCCCAGTCAGAAGTAATACACAGACACCTTTCGAATGAAGCCATATCAGTGGATACTAGCCCGGACTTGCCTCTGTCTCATTTTCTTCATTTACTGACATTAGTGCCATAATTAAGAATATTCAGTGGTTGCAACATGTAGTGCTTTCTCAAGATCCGAGGTGCAAGTAGAGTGTTAGTCTGCTCAGTTTATATCCAAATGATTTAAATACGAGTGCGTGAGATAAACTCAAAATTGTTAATGTACACATTTGCTCACTCTCAAGATTTCTGCACTTTGTACCCAGTTAGCCCACATTCTTAGACCCTAGAGGCAGGTATTGTTTACTGTCTAGACACACTTTCTTGTGGTATCTCTTGTGTGTGTCTGTGCATATACCTGCTAGTGAATGTGCGATTCATATCGCAGGGGCATTGAAGGTCCTTTATTTTTCTCTCTCAGGCTTATTATGAATTCTCACCACTGTGATTCATCATGTGTTGTCTCTCCCTCAGCACGTCTGAGCCCACAAGGTTGAAGACCTCATAAGTATTCACATCCCCGTCCCCGCTCAGCCCTGCACTAATTGAGAAGACACAGCAGCTGCAACATCATCAGGTTAATTTCTTGTTATTCATATTTATGTAGGGGAATAGGAGTTTCACTTTGTTGCAGTCCTGTCATTGAGACTGGGATCTGAACTGCTGTCACTGGTTCGTGGTTTCGACAGTACTCTTGCAAGAATTACTACAAATTGTCATCAGCATGCTATACATACATCACTGTACTCTGGCTGTCAACATGAATTATTCAGTACACACAGTATTTAAAATGCATTTTCTGTGCTCACACTAAACCTCAGATTTTAAGTTTATGGAGCTGGGAATTTTTAAAACTTTAAAGCAAAACTGTGCAACTTTTTAACCTTAAAAAACAGCTTCAGTATCATTTAGATCACTGGATATCAACCTGGAGGTCCGACCCTCTTCATGGGTTGCTAAAGCTTTACAGGGGGTTGTGAGGCCTTCTTGTTTTTAAATATATATACAGTAGGTCTGTATCTCAGCATTTCATTCATCTCTGTGAAGAACACTAAATGTAAACTGTTATTTTAAAGTTTAGATTATTATTCAAGATATAAAGTTAAAGGTCCAGTGTGTAAGATTTAGGGGGATTTAGTGGCAGCTGGGGGTGATGACGATTACAGATTGAGACCACCTAAAACCTCTCCTGGTTACAATTCCTTCAGTGTTTATTGTATGTTTATCCAAAACAAACCACTTCATTTAAATGGGTAAAAACATTGAATAAAGCCGACATGCAGGAGCTAGATAGTGTGAGTTTATCACCCGCAGAGGTTTCTCTCTCTAAGAAACAAATGGACACACTGATTTAAACTGGGAAAAACACTAAATAAAAGCAAGGCAAGTTTGTTTAATAAATCGCATTACTCTCTTCGCAATGCGATAACGCGAATGGTCTTAGAGCCAGTGTTTGTTTTGTCCATTCTGGGCTTCTGTAGAACAACATGGTGGACTCCGTGGAAGAGGACCCGCTCTATATGTAGATATAAACAGCTCATTCTAAGGTAATCAAAACACGGTGAATCTTAGGTAGGCAATTTTAGTGGACCTTTACAATCTCACAGGATAAAGGCATGGTGAGAACCAGAATATAAGCTATGTTCACTCTCTGCTAAGCAGCCTCATCCTGCATTAGAAAATGTTAAAACAACCAAAGCCTGTCAAGTATGTACGGTTGTTAGAAATATATAGATATAAACATTTATATAAAAAAAATCCTGAAAATTATCTCTGAAACTTACTAGCTCAAAATTCTTTTTTTTTTTTTTTTTGCTATTGCTAAATATAATATGAAATACCTATAACATATGTCAGGGGTTGCCAGTTACCTCCACTGCAGTCCACTGATTTAGATGGTACATTGACTTCTAATATGACTTGAACGTCGTTATCAATCCATGTCTGCAAGGGTCCACACACAGCTCTAAGCGGACGTCCGTGTGCAGCCCCTTATTTGTTACCATGCAGACTGTATGCACAGCAATTGTGCCGACTGCGCATGCCCCAGTCTCTTGTCCATGCTCCAGCAGCCAAGCCAGCCGCAGCCAAAACACCACGGTGAATATTATTTTAAAGTTAGATATTCAACAGTTGTTCACTTCAGACCCAGCAGAGTCTACTGAGTTTCAGTCTCACCTGATGTCTGCAGTAGGAGGACAGTACAGCTCACTTCCCAGCCATCCTGTCTACTATTGGGGGCTGATACGGACCCTCAGTTATAGTATGGAAAGGACCGCGCGCTTGTCCACACGACCGCAGCTGTCTGCAGACACTTAGTGTGGAAAGTATGTCTGAGTGTTGAGCAGTTTGCAACCCTGTATTTACAATTGGTGAACCAATTTAAACTGAAGGGGTGCCAAATTGCAAAAATACCATTTTTTGCATATCACTGCTTTAAATAATACAGCCGACAATTACTTAAAGGGGAACTAATGTTTTTTTCAACCTGGGCCATATTTTCCGATCTACTTTTGTCTATATATGAGTGATAGGATGTTCAATATTTGACATTTCTCCAGTGCGAAGCTAGGGCTGACCTGCCTGCAGCCTGTGAGCACGCGCTATATTAAATAATAGGGCACTCAGACAGCGTCAAAATACGTCCACTAACAGTGCATTTTTTTCACACAGATAGGCTCGGATTGTTAGTATAATTATGCGACAACATAATGGAAAGGAGAAATGAACGTCTGTGTTTATCTTTAGCTGGATTCAGACATGTTCCTCTGCCTGTTGCTGCTCCCTCTCTCTCCTCGTCCGCTCTTCAGTTTCAATGAGCTCTGCGTCCGTGTATGTCCATGTACTCCGTGTTCAAATAAATACGGGCGGTCATCAAATTCAAATGGCTCATCCAGATCCAGTTGGTCAAAATTGGGTAAAAATTCAGCCATGACTACTCCAAACAGAGTAACTCCTCGCGTTTGTAAGGTCTATCCAGCGGTAACTTCCTGCAACGACTCAAATCTCGGGAGACGTGAGATTTCAGAGCCAGACATTCACTCTCTGAGTGAGTGTTTTGACTTGCCACAACAAACATGTCCGAATTTTTACCCGATTTTGACCAACTGGATCTGGATGAGCCATTTGAATTTGATGACCGCACGTATTTATTTGAACACGGAGTACACGGATGCAGAGCTTATTGAAACTGAAGAGCGGACGAGGAGAGAGAGGGAGCAGCAACAGGCAGAGGAACATGTCTGAATCCAGCTAAAGATAAACACAGACGTTCATTTCTCCTTTCCATTATGTTGTCGCATAATTATACTAACAATCCGAGCCTATCTGTGTGAAAAAAAAATGCACTGTTAGTGGACGTATTTTGACGCTGTCTGAGTGCCCTATTATTTAATATAGCGATTTTGACGCTGTCTGAGTGCCCTATTATTTAATATAGCGCATGCTCACAGGCTGGAGACAGGTCAGCCCTAGCTTCGCACTGGAGAAATGTCAAATATTGAACATCCTATCACTCATTGAGATAAAAGTAGATCGGAAAATAGGGCTCAGGTTGAAAAAAACATTAGTTCCCCTTTAATAGTAATAAGCTTTATTTATAAAGCGCTTTTCAAAACAAAGTCACAAAGCGCTTCACTTGGCTGATCCCAGATTAAAACAATGCAAGATTCAAGCAAATAAAATGAGGCAATTTTAAGAAAATAAAAAGAACAATACCATCATACCAACCTGAATAGCTGATAGACAGAAAATTAATAGGCAACTATTTTGATAATCAAGTTGTCATTTGAGTCATTTTCCCAACCAAAATATAAAGCATTCACTGGTTCCTGTCTCTAAAACGTGAGGGTTTGATGGGTTTCTGTGTTTTGTGTCATTGTAAATGGAATATCTTTGTATTCTGGACTGTTGAACGGAAAAAACAAGGGATCTGAATAATCGTTTTGGGCTCTAAGGAATTATAATGGCAACTTTTGCACAATTATTAGAGATTTTGTAGAAAAAACAGTTTATTGATCATTGAAGAAAATATTTTTTTCCCCGTTTTCCACCCATGATAATTGCACGGCCTGTTTCTAATGCAGTAGTTTGAACTTTAAGTGTGATTTTTGACTGTCAGATTTATCTCCAACCACACACCTCTGGACCCTTTATTCCCCAAGTCCTGACTGAAAGGTATTATCACCAAGGCTGTCAACAGTGTGCAAACATTCATAACGTTAGCTCATCGCAAGCCATGTGGCACTGTGCCCTGTTCATCTCCTTGGCCAAGTCCCATGTGTGCTGGTCTGTGAGCTGAATCTGAAGATTTCAAAAAAGAGTTTAAAATTTTAGTTTTAAAACAAATTTGTAATTGTATTCACTTTATTCAAGATTGCACCTGGCTAGTTTCTTTTTGTAAGCACACAAGATATAACATGTCTGAAGTTCAGTGACCACAAATGTAATAAATTCTAATGTATGCTGTTCGAATACAGTCTGCAGTAATCTCTTTCTGCTACTTGTGTTTAGTGTCTGACTGTGCAGCGCAGTGTAATCCTCTGGATCGAACTGAAATCTTCCAACTTGCTTTTCCTTCAGTTTCAGTGTGATTTGCAGGCGAGGATTTGTCATGCTTTCTGAATAGAGTGTTAGGAGATTGCATGGAGGACGCAGTTTCCCCCGACTAGTTTCATTTCATAATTGGGACGGAGATGTAGTGGGAGACCTGCCAAACATCAGCACAGCACGGTGTATTAGCAGCATCTGTGCAGGGGGATCGCCTTGTTTACAGCTTGAAACCTTAAACCTGCAAACATAAATCTGCTGGTGCGTACTGTGGCCTGAGACGCGGTTCATGGATTGTCGTTAGAGATATGTGACACTAGTATGGAATTGTTTTCACTTGGCCGCAAAATGTTTAGCTGCTGAAATGACGTCAAAATGCTTTTCATCTTCTTTTTGTTCAGCTCTTGTAAACAGTGTAGCCATACCAAAGTTTGCATCCTCAGAGTGTGTTTCTCATCAGCAGTTTACGCTTTACATATGGTGGACTGTGGTTCTCACATTGCATTCCCTGAATGGATGAAACGAACAAGACGCCCATCAGAGGATGTTTGCAGTGGAGTTTTCACGTGGAAAAAAAAAGAGGTACAGTGTAAAAACAAGTCTGGCCTCAATATACCCCGCAAAGCTGCAACCCCCTGGAGTTGTTTGTGCACAAGAAGAGCATTTGGATTAGAGTTGATTCAGTGTGGTGACCACTTTCTACAACTCTTTGAAGCACAAGCTCAGACAACTCTGGAAAGAAAACACACCATTCCAAATGTAAAGAAAACTGTTATATGATTTTATTTGCTCTGTTTCAGCAAAACAAGGTTTACCCAGAATTTTCCAGAGCCAAAACAATTCCCAAGAAGATATTTAAGATCTGTCATTCCAGCCCAATAGAGGACTTCAGTTGAGCTTTGGTACCATGGCTTTCGTCCTCTGTGTTTCACATCGCTCTCTAAGTAGATACGAAATAGCGCTGATGCTCCTTTACCATTCGAAGCTCTTCTTGAGTGCGAGTCAAATGTGCCGTTACTGTCAGCCCACAAACCGACGCACTGGGTGGGGACATTGTTTCATGGCGGGAAGTGCATCACTGCTGGCCAGAAATCCTCTGGCTTCTGGCTCTTTTCCTGGTCTGTGATGAGTTAAAGTGAAGATATTTCTGACTCGGAAGAATGATGATGGTGATGATGTTAGCCATGATGTCCTTATCTTTGTTGGCAGGAGAGGGTAAATGAGAGAAAGAAAACTGTTATTCTATTATGAGTCACAGGCAGGAAAGGTTGAGTTGTACAGCCTTCCAGTCAGTAAAGAATCGACCATAACATCCGAGTTGCCAGAGAAACATGTTGGCATTGGACGATTCCGCAAACCGCAAATGTTAAATTTGTATCTTACTCTATAATGACGAAAACTCTGTCTGTGTGTCTGTTCCCATGTTTTTCTTCTCACTGACTTGGTCAATCCATGTGAAATTTGGCACAGTGGTAGAGGGTCATGGGAGGATGCGAATGAACCAATATTACATCAACTGGCCAAAGGGGGGCGCTATAGCAACCGATTGAAATTGCAAACGTTTTTTGAAAAACACTTCAAATCAATCTCTTCCTAGGAAGTTTGAGCGATCTGCATGAAACTGGGTGAACATAATCTAGGGAGCAATATCTAAAGTTCCCTCTTGGCAAAAGTTGGAAAACTTACTAAAACTGAGCTTCTATAAGGCAATGAATATTGCGGAGGGCGTGGCTCATCACATAAAGGTGTATAACATCTCAAGGGTTTCACCCATCACCACGCAACTTTGTAGGCATATGACCACACATAATCTGAGGGGACCCCTCCATTATTGACCCCATCAAACAAAATGGGGGCGCTAGAGAGCTCATTTCTTATCTAGGCCGGACTGCCATATCGATTTTTACTCAACTTGGTAGATATGTAGCAAAGCCCCCCTAAAGGTGACTGGAGAAATTTAACTCTAACTGGCAACTGGGTGGCGCTATAACAACAGAAAAATGCTTAGACATGGCTAAAATGCGACCGATCGCTGTGGCTCCCCCACAGAAAAATGCTTAGACATGGCTAAAATGCGACCGATCGCTGTGGCTCCCCCTATGGACCAATGTTTGGGGGGTTTTTTTCTAATTTTTGGTATGACTAAGTCATGGTATGGTATGCTGTACATAATCACGGAAACTGACAGTGAGTCATTCTGTCAGTCAGTCATTCTGTCTGTCCCACGTTTTTCAAAAACTCTGTCTGAATACATTGCTCTTCTTAATGGGTTCAGTTGACTGTTTAATCTGCAGTTTCCTATGACCTGTATCCCAAACACACACCATGTGAAACTGTACGTGGGCAACTGTACACTCAATGGTATCAGTGTTTGTAAAGTAATGTATATCAGCTGTTGGTGGGAGTTGGTGGGGATGGAGAAGGGCGTGTCACTTAGGCGAGACACAAGATGCCTGCCAAGCTGCAGACCACTGTTCGACACCAACAAACAACAAATACGGTTATGATCTAGTGATTCATTGCTGTGTCTTCAGCAGCTTTATAGGCACCAAAAATGTGTGTATTGTAGTAACCTGTCGTGGTGTTTCCACCAAGGAGAGTGCCATTAAAACCGGATGTTTTTTGCCGAGTCATTGCTACTTTTCCAGCCGCAATTGTGCCCCCAAAATGAGGTATTTTAAATGTCAAGTGCTTAGGGTTGAGGGGCATGTAGCAGCAGAAATGGTATACAATTTTCATAACCAACATATCGTTGTATTTTGTGACCTTAGAATGACCTTTTATGTCTACATACAGTCCAGGTCTTCTTCCATGGAGTCCGCCATGTTGTTTCCACAGTGACCCAGAACCGACAATTCAAACACTGGCTCTAGATAGGGCCATTCTCATTTTTTCATCAGCCACCATAGTTCTCCTACACGCTCGGCACATGGGAGAAGTTTTAGTGTTGCAACTTCACCACTAGATGCCACTAAATCCTGCACACTGGACCTTGCTACCCACTCTCCCCTTGGATCTCCGCAAGTGTTGCGAGGACACTAAAACTTCACCTGAGCCTGCATCGGCATATGGGTGAGTAGATAATGGCTGAATTTCCATTTTTGGGTGCACTATCCTTTTAACCACAGCATTGTTGAAATGTTGAGTTTAAACATATCCACTACATAACAACCTACAAATATAAAGTATTTGGGATTTGCAGAGACGTACAATACCAACATTTTTCTGGTGATTTGGTTGATCATAAAGACTGCTGTATACTACATTTGATAGGCCACATTTTGAGTGTTTTTTGTTGTTTTAAGACTCATGGTTTCTTAGAGTTCTCCATTGGGACTTCAATTCAAAATGAAATCTAAGTAATCAAATCAAACAATAAATCATTTGTATCATTTTATTTTCATTATTTTTCTATATTTTTTTAGTACTACTGCCACTGCTGCCACCCTGTTTCACATAAATTTTACTGCATCGCCCAATAAATCAGTCACTTTTATAGATTTCCCCAAAATGGAATGATCTCTTGTCCAGGGACCAGGCTCTGGTTTACAAGGACTGAGATGCCTTAGGTTTGGTTTTTGGTTTGGTTTTGGAACTTTTGAGGCCTTTGGTATTTTTGCCCTCTTTGATGCTGGTGGACAAAGGCGTAAGAAACATGAATGGCTGGCGTCCACTGTGGTCAAAAGATGGCTACTGGGTCAATGCTCTACCAGTCATTTTCAGCTCAAGAATTTCCTCCTCTTCCCCTCTGTTCAAACTACATGAACACGACAACCAATGCAAAGTAATCGCATCAACCCACACATGCTGCCTGGTATGATAGGATAAGCCAAACTCACTTATTTAAAAGCTGCGACCGTGTTTTTTATTTGAACTCACCAAGTTAACTGCTAAGATCTCAGAGCACTGTCTGTAACTTTGCTAAAAAGAATTCTGCCGGGACAAGAAAGGCGAGCAGTTGAACCCTGAGGGCAGCCAGGAAGAGAAAACAAAGGCTAACCGTAAACTTACCACTCAAACTATCCTTTGCAAACATCCATCGGTTTACAGACAAACTTTCTGCTTCAGCTTTGACCTTTGAACATACTGACAGAACCATATGTGTGCACACTGCGCAATGAGGGATTATTAGAGACAGTTGTAACGCCAAATAAAGATCATCTAGATAAACTACCTGTTTGATTGCCGTACTGCTTGTAATTCTTTCCCATTTGATTTTGTTGTAGCACTGACACCATGTTCCCAGATCTCTGCAGTAACTTTGATAGATAGAAAAGACGGACAGCGAGACAATGCAAGTTGTGATAAACTGTAATGAAGTAATTTAGTCCTGATAAATATCTTGGTACATACAGAAAGATGTTCCATCCATTTCTTATCATTTCTCTGCTTCTCGGTCTGTTTTCTATTATTTCTCGTCTCTTTTTGTCTCCCTTTTAAAGGACTGAGCAATGCAACAATAAACATTCCAGAGGGTGTCACCCACCCGGAGCCTAATTAGAGACCCAGGAGGCCGAGCAAGATGGATGACTGCTGTGTGTGTCAGTGAAGAGAGGCGGAGGAGGAGGGGTTGTGGTGCTGCAGCGGCTGCTGGTTACGTGCAGGTGGCTGGATGTAAATGTTAGCTTTTATCTTGGCTTTGAACATGGGTAAGCTCAGGGGCTTGCACAGGTGTGTGTGTATCTGTGTGTGTGTGTGTAGGGGAAAGGAGTTGAGAGAGAAGATGGTGGTTGGGAGGGGGGTTGTTAGCAGTACAGATAGGGCCAGAGGCAGTCATTTGTCAAAGGGAGTCCACTTCAACAAAGCTTTGCTGGGGTCAGAGAGTGACACCATAATGTGTGTTGTGTTGTGTGTGCAACCACTAATGATGTGGATCATATAGACACTGATGTGGCCGCGTGGGGGGTTGTTGGCCGGGTCGCACAGACTTCAGACAACAACCAGATGCTTTGGTTGAGTAATCGCATTGACTCACTGTGTCCCCCATAGGAGTAGATGCAAGAAGTTGTGCGTCAATGTGTGCCAGCGCGTTTTGTTTTTAATTAATGTAACGAGCCGAGCGACGGCAGAGATTATTTTGGCACTGAGGAGAATGATCCCGACAGCAAACAGTGACTCAGTGGTGATGTCAAAGAGGAAGACAAAATCGGCATCCTAAAACAGACAAAGAGAAAAACAGTCAGGGGGAAAGACTCATGTCCACAATCCCCTAAATTTAGCCTCAGATGCCAGGTGGTCCATATTAGTTTTAAAGGATCAGTCCACCTAATTTACCAATGCACATGTTTTATCACTTTTTATCTTATCAGGTTTTAGAATCTGAATCTGAGTCTGATTTCCCAACGTCTCTGTTGGAAAAGTTCCC
Organism: Epinephelus moara; assembly: GCF_006386435.1. Classification (NCBI taxonomy): domain Eukaryota; kingdom Metazoa; phylum Chordata; class Actinopteri; order Perciformes; family Serranidae; genus Epinephelus; species Epinephelus moara. Next base: position 37,414,531 of record NC_065513.1, on the reverse strand, counting down.
ATTGCACAATGATGAGGAGTCTTTCCAGCAACAGTATCTTGGTATCGCTGAATATGCCTCAACAACCTGATCATCAGAATAAATATTGGCATTGTGCTTTTCTCCAAACCACAGATATGTTACATTCTTATGTTATCATGTAGCGGATATGTTGAAGCTTGACATCTCTTGACATTTCAGCAATGCTGTGGTTAACGTGTGGTTAAGTTTAGGCACAAAAAATACTTTGTGATGGTTTGGAAGAGATCATGTTTTGGCTTAAAATACCTGGTTTTGGGTGCACTATCCCCAGTGGAAATGCAGTGATGTCTTGGTAAAAAACAACTGCTTTTGGTGGCACTATTCCCCAGGGCGGCCCCCGACTAAGAATTTTCCAAGACGACCGATTGTCATTATTGAGGGCCATTAGTCGACTTGTCGCTCGCATGTTCACGATACTAATTTAATTATTGAATTATATATTTTGGGCGGGGCAACACAATGGTTTGAGTTGAAGGTGTTAACACTGTGCTACATAGT
>NC_065513.1:37341726-37413996 GCF_006386435.1 Epinephelus moara | reverse complement strand
ACATGTTATTAACTAGCCTGTGGAATAACCGCAGGTACCAGCCCTGGAAATGAGGGGCCGTACACATGCTGCGTCTTTAACCACCTGGAAAACGTGAGATCAGGCACTGGGCGCTACTCTTGTACCTTTTTTGTGCCAGCTTTCAAGAGCACAGTGGTAGGTTGCGTCTGAGGTTGCTAAGCAACCTTAACAAGCATCATATAGCCTATTTACCTGAAATCCTGAGTGCAGAGCTGATCTTCTTCCAGGAGCTGTTTATAAGTGCGTAGGCCTATAGTCTGTGGGACAGATGTAAAGCTCTGGGTAGCCCTGCACTAACATGATCAACTTTTCTGTATTTATCAGACTGAATATTTACAGAAGAAGGGAAAGATATCTGTCAGCTGTGATTGGTTTGTAACCTGACTCCTGTCTGACTGCTGAGCGTGGCCACTTCTTGCATCTGTCCTTTCAAATTAAATTCCCACATTGTCCAGTCATATAGGCCGACTAATGACCTTTCTGGTCAACTAACTTTTGGTCAACAAAGCGGTCAAAAAATGACTGCTTTGATCGTCCCCTGGCAACAGCTGAAGTACCCTCTTGGTACAAGTACTCCACATTTGGAGTCACTGCCATAGTGTGCCATTCAAACAATTAATTGATCATCAAAATAGTTGCAGATTAATTTACTGTGAACACTGCTCACAGTTTGATCTGTGAATGATCCTCAATAACCAGGAAACCGCTTCTGGAAAAACACGCCGCTGTTGAGTTTCTAAATGTCATTTTTAATGCTTTGAGCACCACAAATGAGTTTGCCTTCAGCTTTTATTGTATTGAAGTGGTCGCTGAAATGTCAAAGACTTAAATCCTGGAATAAGAAACATTAAACCGATCTGCATGGTTTGATACCACTAAAGGAAAGTGAGGAAAAAGGTTTTTTTTTTCTTTTTGGGTAATACAGTGTAAGTGACTGACCCTTTAAATTCTGTGCCTCTCTCTCAGATGAAATGAAACAAAATGACATCTCAAAAAAGCCCTTTTCATGCTTAAAAAAAAGGCTTGAGAGCTTTAGGTACAATGCAACCAAAGATTCTTTTGGATGCCAAGAAGGCGAGAAAGCGAAGCATACAAGGAGACATAGTTTTGACCACAAAGGAGAGAAATGTGGCATTAAAATTCATGGCCTGGCGCTCATGTTTACTCAAGAGAAAACAAGGACATGACATAGTCTTGGCTCCTGAATTTGTGAATTCAAAGCATCTGGGCCAACTTCTAATTCAACTATGCATAACTTCCCATTGGCAGGCAGGTCAGGGATGCCAGAGTACTTTCTAATACATCTCAGTGGATTATTCTTGCTGTGACCTCCAGCCTCCGTCTTGCATAACTCAGCAGGCAGGACACACCGGCAGGGTGAAGGGCTCGGTTCTCGCTGCGGCCACCCGTGCTAAAAATGTACACACATGGTACCGTGAAGGACTCTAGATACCCGTTATCTGATGTTCTCAACCAAATGAAAAACGGTCGGACAGAATAAAAGGCAAAATGCCAAAAGAATTAAGTGTGAATGTCATGTGTGGAAGTGCCGAGTTTTATGTGGAGAGAGCAAAAAGACAGAACAGAATTACAGTAACTCCAGCAGACCACAAGGAATGTGGCCAGGCGGCGTGTACAGACAAGTCCAACATGTGATCACACACGCGCACACACATACACACACACACACACACACACACACAGAGGGAGACAAAGAAGACAAAGGAAGCTTTGCTACCACAACTGCAGCATCACAGACTGATAGCAGAGGAGATGGGAGGTAATGACAGGACTCCAACTCAGATTAATCTTCATATGGACACAGTAGTTAATGCTCAGTTTGAGGGCACTGAGACTGCTTTGTATGAGCACATTCTCATGACATTTCACATACTAAATAATAATAGCGACGTATAGGATACAGCAGGGGTACATCTATATATAGTGTATTATAGGTATTCTAGTGCTGTGCCCAAGTAAAAGTACCTGATGTAAGAATACTCAATGACAAAGATGCACTTCTGCATTCAAAATCTTACTTCTAGGTCCAGCGTGTAAGATTCAGAGGCATATTTTGGTAGAAATGGTATATAGAAATGGTATGTAGCCCTGAACAGAAAAACCAAACACTGGCTCTAGATAAGGGCATTCACGTTTTTGTGTTTTGCCTTTCCATATTTTCGCAACGTACATTTGCATTTTTGAGTTTCCACGTCAACCTCCGTAGCTCTCTGTCATGGTTGGCACACAGAAGAAGTTTCATTTGGTTGCAATCTGCAACCACACCACTAGATGCCGCTAAATCCTAAACACGAGATCCTCAAAACTGAAGTGTGGGACTTTTACATATAACTGAACGTCCGTTACATTCAAGCCTTTGCCAAACAAGTTTGCAGATTTCTCACTGAGCCTATCACTGCCAGGGAAAGCTCTCTGTATTTTGGAGTATGCTGGAGTTGTGGTGTCCGTGGTGGCTTTCTTGCACTGGCGCACCCAAAGTGATGTGTGTTATTTCAAGATCACAGGTCACAGATCACAGAACTGTCAGGCTGCTGTTAAAACAACCAAAGAGCTACTGACACAATGGCCAAGCGTCAGGGAGAGGAAAACACTGAATTTGTAAAAAAAAAAAAAGAGGCCTATTAAGTATCTATGATTGGTTAGAAAACATATACAATACACACATCATGCAGACAGCAAAAACTATAAAAAGTTACCAAAAATATCAGGAAAACGAATCTCTGGTGTAATATTCACAGGAAGTCATCTGCTCAAAATCAAAATTTCCTACAGTTATTGCATTAACTATTTGGATTAATGGTACAGGTTATTAGCTGGTCTGTGCTGTTATAGTAATATGTCTCTGTAGCCCTTTTTAAATAGGAATTGTGCAAATTTGCAGGAAAGCCCAATCAGTCTTTTTTCAGCATTGGCAGTATAAAACAAAATTGGGGAGTGCAGCAAAATGCCGCCTGCCTACTTTTGTTTATACAGAATGTGCCTTTTTCGGGGCAATGGGGGGCGTGAGCAAGCAACAAAACGTGTAGCTCAGCGTGTGACGTAAACAGTGACGTGCTCCAGGGACAAGGAGGGTGCGCAATTCCTTGTCTCCCCAGTTGCTCATCTTTACAGTGTCTGTCAGGTTTGCGTTTCCCTCTTGCTACTAGCTGCTCATTCCTGCTATCAGCTGTTTCCTGTTTATCCACCGCCAGTGGCTCGCACGTGCGGCGTCTTCAACAGCCCCTCCCGTGGCGGAAGGGCGCCTCGGTCTGTTTAAACCAAAAAGGTTCTGCCAATATGTCTACCCTACGAGGCGGAAAATTGGGCACCTCGGATCAACTCGCCAATCCGGCTCTGTGTGTCTAAACGCTCGCAGCTTGCCGGCAAAGCGGCCTAACGTTCGCCGAAAATCTGGCAGTGTAAAAGGGGCTTTAGTCAAGGGTCAGCAATTTACGCAGTAATTGAAAAGAATGTTTAATCTGTAAGATTTAGGGGGATATATTGGCAGAAACTGAATCTGATAAATTTGTTTTTGTGAGTATATAATCACCGTAAAATAATAATTGTGTTTTTATTGCAGTAAAATGAGATGTTTATACCTACATAGGGAGCGGGTCCTCGTCCACAGAGATCACCATGTTACACCACTATGTTTCTACAGTAGCCCAGAACAGACAAACCTAACTCTGGCTCTAGATAGCTCAATTCACAGTCCCTAGTTAGCAACCACTCCAAGACGAGAGCATTGGAAAACCATTGATTTGATTTGGTCTCATTTATAAACATTGTATATGCACATAACTAACCCTGAAAGAGGTGTACGCCACTTCCCACAAACAGACTTCGTAGCAGAAACTTTGACCCATGCTTACAAACAGTTTGGAGACGGAAATTGCCGATGCAGATGATGAGGTGGAAGCCTGATTGTAGGAATTGTTGCACGACATTTTCTGCTTACAAACATTTTTAATATGGATCCTACGCACTGTTTAATAAATGAGATCCCAGATCTGTTTGTTTTAGAAAGGAAGAGGCCATTGCAGATATTTCGCCCCCCTGTTAAAACCTCCTGAACAATAAACACTGAAAGAATTCTAACCAGGAGAAGTTTCAGCTGGCTGCAATCTGCAATCCTCACCACTAGATGCCACTAAACCCCCCCTAATCCTACACACTAGACCTTTAATGACAAAGGTGGGAAGCCACTGTTGTAGATAATTAAAGCTGAGCTTATCGAAACTACCTTATGTTCTGTTTAATCTATAACAAATGACTGTATTTCCTATATTTTTGTATGTAAATTTCAAGTTACAAATTAACTATAGCGGCAAAATAAAGTGCAATGTTTCCCTCTGAAAGGTTGTAGAGAAGTATAAAGTACTCAAGTACCTCGAAACTGAATAAATGCATGTAGTTCTTCCGACACTGACAGGACATCCAGTGTATATAATTAACTGAATTACTGAAAACCAGCTGTCATGCAGTTTCAGAAAAGATTAGACATCACAGTAAAAGCCACAGTAAACTGACAGTGGGTTAAATTATAATAAATCTCTTTCTCTCGAACAATCTCGCCTCCCACTGTAATATAAGTGGAGTTTTTACCAGCCAGTATCTTCAGGCCACACAGTTACATTTCTCAAAAGGGCACACGTCATGCTAGATTACTTTCCCAGCGCACCCCATCTCAACCCCGTCGGTTTTGGCAAAATAAATGTTGGGCTCTTTTTTTTTCTTCAACAGTGGTGAGCTCATACTGGATTTTCTATTTTTAGGCGAACTGGCTGCTTGGACTCTTCTTTACAGTGCTGCATGGTGCTTACATTAAACACACGAGGGTGCTGTTTCACACCAAAGACACCAGTCTGAAGTGGCAGAGGTGAGCCGCAGTGACAGTGGGGTCAGTGCACCTGTTTGTATCCAGTGAAACATGTGAAGGGACAGTCAGCAGAGGGGTCACATCACATCCTGATTTTATTCTCTAATCTGTTTCCTCTAGGAAGAACATTTATGCTGACATGCTCCCAGCTTTAAAATCTAAACATACTGTGCTGATTTGTGTTAGTTTTCAACTCAGTTTAGAGATAAAACATCTCACACATTCCTGTGGATTAGAGTGATCTTGTACAGGACGTCAACAATTCTAACTCACCCAGAGAAAGAAGTCTTTGATTCCCAAAACTCTGCCCAGGGACTTGCCTCTATTTATTAAATGTTAGCAAATACAAGCAGCAAAATAACAGAGCAGAAATAGTTTGTGATCACATGTTTGTTTGATCACAGCTCCAAATACTGATAATTTCCCTTGCTTCATCCACGTCTCCATTGTATCAAACCACAGGGTTACCTCCTGTAACCACTGCTCCATCAGGATCATGTGCAAATCCTTCTCACTCACTTTCCCCCTCTTGCATAATGTAGCTATTAAAATGATGTATTGCTGGGAGCCTTTGACTTCCCTTTGTGTGCAGTTTAGTATGTCCTAGCTCAGGGGTTTCCAAATGTAATGGACCCCAAATTAGATTATCATAAAAAACAAGACAATCCTCCCATAATATTCCAAGAGGGACTTATATTGTGTGTCTGTGGGACTGCAGTGAACTGTCATGCTTTATGGTGGCTCTGATATCCTGTGGCTTCTGCGTGCACAATGACTGCATGGTGCGTAAAGTTTGTTATTAACATTTGGGGTAGTTTTTGAGCAGTTTTGCTGTAATGTTAGATGCATTTTCAGGTTGTTACTGTGGGGAAAGTGTTTTAAATCCTGTCTCTGATGAAGGAAAATCAGTTTATTCTTCATTAACCTGCTCTTCATTGCACCACTGAGTCCACCCTCCAGCTCCAGCCCCAGCACCGTCACCCTCACTCCCTCCTCCTCTTTTCTTTCTGCTGCTTCCCCAGCGCTGCAGGTTGAATCTATTGCCCCTATTTCCTGTCACATGGGTTGGAAATAGGATCCCTGCTTTCTACTATCTGTTCCCGTCTTTGTGGTGTCAGTGTAGTAGTGGCTGTAGGACCTGCCTTGAAGTTCAGGGACTTTTAACGCCGGCCAAAGAGCGACTCCTGCACAGACCCGGACAGTCAGTCAGTCCGTCAGTCCACCAGCCCCGCCGGTCTGCGCATCCGTCCGTCTGGCTGCATTTCACCTGAGAGCCAGTTCAGACTCTTTAATCACACGATGGATTCCTGGACAGTCACCTCTGCTCTTCTTCTTCTCGCTGGGGTTATTTCTTCTGCGGCTTTTAGTGTTTTCGACACCGGTGAGTCAAACTTTTGTACTCGCCTTTTTTTTTCTCCGAGGATGCATTCCGATAAATACGGTCGGAAGCGTCTCCAAAGTTGCTCCTTTTACGCACTGCGTTGTTGTCATGTCAGAAACTGACAACACACACCAGAAAGTGCGTTGATTTTAATGTTATTGTGATATTTTCCTGTTTGGTTTATCGAACATGTCACAGATTGCAGTCGCGGTAACTTCATTCATAGTTCGTGGTCCAGATCCCACAGTGTTTCCCAAACTGCATGATGTCTTCGCTCGGGGTGTTTACGGAGGGCGGCTGAAGCAAAAAGGAGAAAATGTTTTGTTGTTATTTGATTTGTTTGAAGACAAGAGCGTGAGCGTGAGCGGAGCGACGGGTTTGATTACACTACAGTTTCAGAGTTAACTCCACACCTACAGGGTAAACACTTGTGGTCCAGACCGTATCCAAAGGTGTCCTCGGACCTGTGGAGTCCCCGCGACAAAATCCGACCAACAGGGGTTCGTGTAAATATGGAAAATGCTTATAAATCATCTGGAAGCGATGGTGTGTTGTTCTGGAAGCTATGTGCTGATGTAGTCAGTGAAACGACCGGGTTGTGAGCCAAACCAGCAGCTTTTACGCGCTGGACTCTCCGGCACATCCTGCGCCTTCAGACCTGATGTGTTTACCTGTTCTGCTCCAGCTGCCTTTAGCTGATTAATCCCACTTCAGTCTGAATTTTCTGATTTTGGCACAACATCTTTGTGGTGTTTATCATATCACTGTGGTCTGCACTGCATTACTGGCTATTGTGTATTTTATTGAACCACGCAGACACCAGTTCCCCCCCGAAATGAACTCGAATCCCTCAGTCATCTGATATCATCTATTTAATTTACCATCAAGTTCAGATTAATACGCAGGGACATGCTTGCGTCTCCCTGCAGCACTTCAAAGTTACAGCCGGATTCCCGTTCAAAGCTAAATATTTTTGTTTTAATGTGAATATCTAATAACTATGACCACACAAACCGAGCTTCTCCTTGCTGTAATTTGTGCCGCGTTTCATGTCGGAGCAGCAAATCCTCATGCTTTCCTTTTTAATTTTTTTGTCTCTTAATTATACCCTTGGATTTCAAATTAGAGGGTCCGCCATCTGGGCTAGTGCGTAAGTACTCCCATGTGTACCTATGTATTAACAAAGTATTTAAAGCAATGGTATTCCCCCTCATAACACTGGGGAGAAAAAAAGGGCAGAGTTTATGTTTAGTTGAAGTCAGCTGTGCCATATTTACTGTACAGTAAAACAATCATTTCATGCGTCTACAAGAAGAGAGTGTCTTGTTGTAAATGCAAAGACTGTTTGATGCTCTCTTTGCTCTGTTCTCCCCTAATATGTTTGGACTGTGCAGGTCAGGCTGGATGTGAAACCTCAGAACAACTAAAGGAAAAACCCTGAAACCCTCTTGTCCTCATAGTGTTAGCTTTTTATTAAAATCACAGAGTATTTGCTGAATGTCTGGAGCTACTAAAGAGCTTAGAAATTAGAAAACTATGTGTTCAGTGTGAGTGGAGACAAGAGGAGATTAAGTTTATGGTTGATGCAAAATGTTCATACTCTGGAGACTGGTGAAAGGCATTCTGGTAAATGTAGGAACCTCAGGGGACATAGATGAGGCAGATTCAGGGGAAGTGGACAAAGGGCTGCACATTACGGAGAAAATCAAATATCATGATATTTTTTACCCAATACCTTGATGTCAGTATTGCAGCAATGTTGTAAGTTTAACTATTGTTGCTTAAACAAAACATTTACAAAATAGATTTCTGATAAATAACCATGATAATTTGGATATAATGACTAAATGCGACTAATTAAACAGCTACAACAGTCAGAATATTACATCAATTTACTGTGATGCAGCCTTTGAAACCAGGAAAAGAAAACCCTTATGATATTACAATATCCACAAGATGATATCTAATCTCATATCATGATACTGATCGGTACTGATATATTGCCCAGCCCTAGTTTCATATTACAGCTACAGTTGCTAAATGTTTGGAGCTGCTAAAGAGCAGGAAACAGGTCATATGTTTCTAATGTGACTGGAAACATCAGATTTTTAGTGTCAGGCCCTCAGAACTCATTAAGGGCGTTCTTCCCAGACGTATAATTTGTGCTCATCAACAAGAGAAATCCAATCAGAGGAGATTAAGTTAATGGTTAATGCAAAAATGTTCATGCTCTGGAGACTGGTGAAAGGCATTCTGGTAAATGTAGGAACCTCAGGGGAAATAGATGAGGCAGATTCAGGGGAAGTGGACACAGGGCTGGGCAACATGGAGAAAATCAAATACCTCAATATCGATATTGGGATGATATTGGAGGGTGGACTATTGGTGCGTTCAGAAAATATGTACACAATGAGATTTTTAGCCTTTAAAACCAGGGAAAGACAACACTTACGATACTACGATATCCACAACCTGAGACGATATCTAATCTCATATCATGATACTGATCAGTACTGAGATATTGCCCAGCCCTAGTTTTATCTTACAGCTACAGTTTCTAAATGTCTGGAGCTGCTAAAAAGCTCAAAAGCAGGAAACAGGTCATATGTTTTTAATGTGAGCGGAAACATCTGATTTTTAGTGTCGGGGCCTCGGAATCAAAGATAAGGAGGTTCTTTCCAGATATACAGTTTTGTGCTCATGTGTAACAGGAGACACCCAATCAGAGGAGATTAAAGCTTTTTTTTTTTTTTAGCAATTATGACAAAAAATCTATATTTTTAAATAAATTGGTCACTAAATCCAGACAGTGTACATGAGGCAGATAATCTGTGACAAAAATCATGCACCTATGCTTCCTCATAGTGCTCTCAGTGGCATTTGCATGAATCACGAAAACGACCAGTGAGTTCAAAGGAGTCCCCAACGCAGCTGCCAATCATGTCGATCACTAGTCGTCAACTGCAGTCCAACCAGTAAGCGCTGATCTAATATGAATCCACATTTCTGATACTGCATTGCCTCTCAGAAACAAATTTTAGTGAACTGTTTAGCTGTAAAATGAGAATATTTGTTGCGACCAGTGGGCGGTGCTTCGTTTCAGCTTGACTGTTTTTAACATGGTGGCCGGGTCACAAATATGCTTCTAAAAGCATTTGAAGGAAGAAGTAGGCATTGCAGATCAGCGCTGCCTCTTCCAACACCTGTGACTGGCCCAAGTCTCCCATCACTAGCTAGATTTTCTAAAGCCTGAAAACAGAGCGAAGAGGAGGTGCAGTAATCTAGTGTTCTCTCAGACCACTTGAATTACAATATACTTAAAAGTTATCATGGGATATTTGCCCAGTGATGCCAAAATTAAACTGCCTACCCCAGCTTTAAGTTCACGCTTGAAGCCAAATGTTCATGCTCTGAGATTGGTGAAAGGCATTCTGGTAAATGTAGGAGCCACAGGGGAAATACATGAGGCAAGTTGAGGGGAAGTGGGCACACTGAAACAAGTAGTGCTGCAAACAACTCCTGGATTGCATTTAACTTGTTTATCTGGATATTATGAGTGTGCTTCTTCAACATGTTCCATGTTACTCTTATGGTTTAGCATCGTCCAGATACACTTTATGAAGGTAAACTCAATCAGATGAATCAAAGGCACATCTATGATGCTATTAAGAAGGAAAGGTGCAAATATGAATTCTTAAAAACAGCAGACTTTGCCTTTAAATGCTGAGCCAAGGTCATGCAGTAGTTTATTAATGCTTTGCAGAAAGCCAGCCGCTGTTGCTTTTGTGACAAGTGTCTAGAATAATTATGCTGGAGTGCTTCCATTGTCCTGGTAGACTGCAGCATCGCATCAAGCAGGAGTGTATTAACAGCAAAAGTGTTATTCATCTTGTGCTGAGGGATAATAATGCGCTGAGTGATACCGCTATGCACACACACATACATACAAAGAGGGAAATGTAGCTCAGGGTTAGAGATGGCATATGTCGGTTGTAGTGAGAGCAGCTAAGTGCCTTTATGCAACTTATAATATGAGAATGGGCTCTTCTTCTGTACAGCACCCTTCATGCTCCCGGTATAGAGTGTTAGTTAACCACAGACTCTTATCTTTAATGTGTACGATTTCTCTTGCACCTGAACTCAGAGGCTTTATAAAGAAACCCATCCAGACTCCCACATGCTGTTTTGTCTGACTGCGGCCTGCCGTTGCTCAATTGGCAGCTGCATAGGCCCTTCACACAAACGTACACACAAGTGGAAGCTGAACCCTGTCAGAGCTGTCAAGATGAGGCGTAATTGAGTTGCTCCATAAGCCGGTAATGATGTAGCTGATGGTGTTGTTGTCGTGAACAAGCTGAAGCTGGTTAATCAGCAGGGAATTATTTTGTGCTTGATGTTCCTGGTACCCATGAGCGGCCTCACTGGCAGGTTGACAACGGGGGAGCCGGTGGGGAGAGTCCCACTGTGCACCTACTTGTATGACTTCTGTCTATGTAAATGATGCATCATCGTATGGAGGCTGAGGCAGCTTCTCCATGAAGCTGTGAGGTGTTGTAACTGTGCAGTGGCTCACCTTTAAAGTGATACTTTTAAGATTCAGTGGAAGGGTGCGCAGGCTGTTCTCCTGTTAGTACATGCACCTACAGTCTATCTTCCCCAGCGAGAAGCAGGGGATGATTACAGGAATGGTCTGATGCTTATTGGCTTTCTGTTGAGAGTAAGATGTGAAGATCAATACCACTGTCATGGTCGTCTTTTAAAGAAATACTTCACCCACAAATGACCGTTTGTATATTTATAAGTCGCACTGTGTCAGCTAGAATTAGTGAAGAAAACTGTTTTTCTCACATGCCTTCACGGAAAACTGCAAACAATGTGATTTATTGATTGGGGACCACCTTTAACAACTATTGCTGTGTCTCAAATCGCGTACTTCTGTACTTACACATAATATTTGGAGTGCATAAGTGCGTTCACACTGAGAAGTATGGAAAAATGCAGTGCACCATGAGTACCCGGATGGTGCACTCAAAACGGTCAAGAAGTTGAGTGTGGAACTATGGACACTTCTCACACTCAATGGTCGCCATCTTGGCTACGTAGTGGAAGGGGAGGGACCACTTTTCAAACTGGAAATAGTGGCCGAGGACTGTGCGACCGTGAACGTCGCTGCATTGTACAAATACATGTGTATTTTGCACTAAGCACCACTATACTGTTGTCGGGTATAAGCCAGCAGTATGTTTATTGGGTTAATTTAGCAGTCTGTAATGATTTGGTAACGCGAACGATAACGCAAATGCTAATGCTAGTTTGCTAACTAGCTAATTTGCGGTCGTCATTTCTGGTGAGTGCACAACGGCTGTGTTTGGTTTGAGACAACACTGCCCTGTCGAAATTCGTGCACTATGCCAATGAGTACATAGTGCACATAGTATATTACATAGAAGTGTACTAACGGAAGTATGTGATTTGAGACACACCATAAGTCTAAGGGGGTGATCACACAGAAATGAGACGCTAGAGACGAGGACGCTTCAAAGACGCTTGAAACGCTGGAAGCGCTTATTCAAAGCGCACTAGCTACTGGCATCTGACGCTCAAAAAAGTTGAAGATATTTGAACTTTTCAGCGTCTACACTTGTCTAAAAAGAAGCATCTAAAAAGAAGCGTCTACAAAAACGCGCGTCTAAAAAGACGCCGGAAAAACGCCCGTCTAAAAGGACGCTTGAACGCCGGTCAGACGCGCCGTATCATCATTTCATCTAGGTGTGATCGCTCCCTAAGTCATAACCTTAGTATTGGAGTCTGGCTTTGAAGAGAGCATAGATGAGTTTCACCTTCAGTTCAGTTTTAATTGGTCAGATTTTAGTGTTTGGGAAGTACTGAGCATACAATCAGATACATGAGACTAGGATTATACTGCACAAGTGATGTGAGAGTTTGTAAATGGATGTTTTGATTTAGTTACTGTTGTTAAAGTGGTCCCCAATCACTAAATCAATATGTTTGCTGTTTTCAGTGAAGGCATGCAAGAAAATGTTTTCCTCATGATTTCAAGGTAACACAATATGTCATTGATCTACAAATGGACATTCTGCAGGTACAGTGTTCCTTTAAATGTAAAGCTACAGCCAGCAGCTGGTTAGCTTAGCTTAGCTTAGCTTAGCTTAGCTTAGCTTACCACAAAGACTGGAAACAGGCTGAAACAGCTAGCCTGGCTCTGTTCTCTACCTACCAACACCTCTAAAACTCGCTAATTAAGATGTCATATTGCAGTTGTTTAACCTGTACAAAAACTAAAGTGTAAAAATGACAGCTTCAAGGCCAAGAGGCTGTCAGGTACATAAACCCCCACAAAACTTTTACAGTTTAGCTTGAATAGGAAAAATTGTTGAGAATTTCACAAAATTTTCTCAGTCAGGAAGACTGGAGAAAGATTCACTCCTACAACGGTAAAGTCGCCTGATAGTTAAACATTTTGGGAAATTTGCTTATTCAATGTCTGGCTAAGAGGTAGATGAAGAAGACTTACAGTATACCACTCTTGTATCTCTTCATTCATATGAAGCTACAGCCTCGTTAGCTTATCTTAGCACAAAAAGTGAAGATGGGGAAACAGCTAGTTTGGCTCTCTCCAAAGGTAACAAAATCTGTCTCTGTCTATATATATACACACATTAGGCTACATGAGACAGTCTGTGAAAAAAAGCATGTCCCTCCTCCCACTTGTTTTGCTTTCAATGGCATTTGCGAGACTTCGCCGCGGCTGTTGGAAAACAATAAAGGCCGAGGAATTTCTAATGTCAGTCATGTCCATCACTGTTTGTGAACTGCATTCAAACTGTCAGACTGTCAAACTAGGCAGCGCTAATCAAATATGAATCAAGATTCTGTCAGTACATTGCTTATTTTTTCCCTCAGTTATTTTTAGAAACATATTTTAGTGTGCTGTTTAGCTGTAACTTGAAAAAGTTAACTCCAGCTGGTGGGCGTTGCTTAGTTTTGGGCTCTACTGTTTCCAAAATGGTGGCTGGGGAACAATCTTTCTCCTTTCAAAGCTAAACAGTACACTAAAATATGTTTGTGTAAACATTTGAGGGGGAAATAGGCAATGCAGTAACAGAATCTTGATCGATTTTTGATCAGCATTACAAAGTTTGACAGTTTAAGCACAGTCCATGAGCAGTGATTGACATGATTGACAATCCTCGGCTCTGATTGGTTGTTTTCCTACAGCAGCAGGGGAGTCTAGCAAATGTGATCAGAGGCAAAACAAGTGGGAAAAGGAAGGACGTGATTTTTTTTTTTTTTTTTTTACAGACTATCTACCTCACATTTTTCTGTATGGATGTAGTGACAGTTTCAGCAAATATGATACAAACTTATTTTTTATAAAAGTTATCAACTGTATCTTTGAAGAAGTTATATACAGTGTGATGAGTTGTAGAGGTGTTGGTAGACTTTTTCCCTTCGTACAAACTAACGCTAGCTGTTTCCGGGGTCCGCTCATAATTCCGACGTCCCATTGTTCTGAAAACGACCCATTGTTCTGAAATCTCAATGTTTCGACATCCCATTGTTCCGACCATATTAAACCCATTGTTACGAAGTCCTGTCGTTCCGAAATCTCATTTTTCATTGTTACAAAATAACTGTTTCATGTTAAGGTCTGGTTAGGTTTAGGCACAAGAACTACTTGGTTAAGGTTAGGAAAAGATCATGGTTTGTTAAGGTTAGGAAAAGATCATGGTTTGGGTTAAAATTATAACTTTCAACATTGTTTCTACTTCCTCTAAACAGGGCGACCGTTGTCGTCATGGCAACAGTAAACAACAGTAAACAACACCACAACACGTTCTCTTGCTGCTTTACCTCGCTGCTTGCTTTTTCAACTTTTTGCATTGCAACATTGAGATTTCGTAACAATGGGTTTAACATGGTCGGACCAATGGGATGTCGAAACATTGAGATTTTGGAACAATGGGTAATTTTTGGAATAATGGGATGTCGGAATTATGACATGGCACCGCTGTTTCCAGTCTTCATGCTAAGATAAGCTAACGAGGCTGTAGCTTCATATTAACGTAGAGATATGAGAGTTATGTAAATCTTCTGCCAGAAAGCAAATAGGCAAATTTCCCAAGATCTTGAAATAGTTGGTGAACCATTCTTCAGCCTTTGTGATTGTGAAATTCTTTTGAAATTCTGGATAGTGTTACTCATTCAGGCCTGCAGTAATATTGAAATTGAAATTGAAAACTACTCTTTCGTGAGCTACTCATAGTCACATGCAACCTGTGACAAGGGATTGCAAGATTGATTTAGAAGTTCACAAGGCAAAAAGGTCAGCAACAATTGATCTGTCTGATACCACTTTTTGCAGCCATGAATAACAGCAACATGAAACAAGTGGAGTCACAACCTGTGTATCGCCGGACTTTCTTTCTCCTACATTTAAAGGAAAACAGTTAGCTTTGTGTGTGTCGAGCTGAGGCTTGAAAAGGGCAGGCTGTGACATTTTGGCAATATGGAATGTGCTCTCATTATGTGATCACTGAAGACAGAGCTGTCAGAAATAAGGCCAGATGAAGGAAACATCAGGTTAATATCAGGCTGTGCACGACCGACTGAATCTTGGGACTGATCGGAGGAGGCGAGAGGTGCCTTATGGGCTTTCTTTTCATCTGCAGTCTTTGCCAAGTCTCTCTCTACTTAACTAGGCATGCATGAAATAACTTGCAAGGCCACACTGGGAAGATTTGCAAAGGCTGAGCTCTGTGCAGTGAGGTATCTTATCAAAACTAACTTGCTGCAGGTAAATCGGCTCGATTATTTCCAGACCAAACGGCAGATTTTTAAGCTTTTTACCCTCCTTCAAAACTGGCACTCTTCTTTATTCCTTGAAGCATTGCAGGCCCCAAATGGAGTGATTTGGGGATGAATGACAGCTTGTGTTTTGATTTCTCTTTGTAGCCTGACATGCATATAAGCTGCTGCACAAACTGGCAACCCTCTGTTGTATCTGGCAACCCGCTCTTTCTCCTGCTCCCTGTCTGATCGCTGTCCAGCAGGGCATGATTCTGGCCCTGGACTCTGTCAGAATCATCTCACCCAGCCGCAGATGGAACTGGGCGATGCTGTGTGGTGCAGCAGGCGAGGCGGCGGGAGCGTGGTGTAATACGCTGCACGAACCCCTGAACAGTAGCTGACACAGAGGTCTGGATTGTAGTTTTTGATGCTGGCAACAGACGTGCAGCTTCTGTGTTCACCACGTGTGATTGATAGCAGTCTATAGTAGACGGGCTGTGTTATTCTCAGATGTGTCCCCTAACATCAAGTCAGAGCGTGTTGACTGTGTGTGTTTGTGTGTGTATATACTCACCTGTCTGTGATAAGCAGGGGAAAGCATGCCAGAAGCTTTTCAACATTTCCATGCATGTGATTCCAGGATTAGAGTGTGTTTTTGTGTGTGTATTTCTGCTTCTGTACCTGCCCAAGTGTGATTGGCTGCAACTTGGAATATCTTTACTATCAATTACTGCAGTCTGTTTACTTTCAGAGGTCTTTTTTGACCTTGAAAACACAGTTGAGAGAACAATTCCACGACAAGGTCCATTAAGAAGTTCTTCTGGAGCCTTTGATCATATCATATGACCAACAATCTTGAAATCCATCTGCTATCGGTCTGACAACGATAAACCCTTTTGGGGCGAGGGCCAATACTTTTGGCTGATCCAGTGTAACCAAGCCAAGACTTCCTCTTCTGTGTGCCAGTCATTCTGGCTAATCTCTATAAACAGATATCTGCGTATGGATACAAATCAATTAAAATAAACAGCTGATATAAAGGAAGCGTGTCATCAGATTATACCAGTGGGGTCTGAGCAGAGGTGTTTTACTTGAGTCAGACTCACGTTTTGACTTTCGAAGACTTACATCTCGACTTGGACTTTAGCACCAATGACTCGTGACTTCACTTAAAAATACTTGATGCCTTCCCCCCAAGCCTAAAGATTAAAGATTAAAAAGTTCAAAACATGCGCCACAAATTGATTTATTTCATTGCATTTCCTGAACCATCTAACATTAATGCCGCTCATTCTCAGCAAGGCGAAACTTAATTCTCCAGATCCACTTTGTTGAAGCCAAACAGACAGCATCCAATTAAGTTGCATGAGAAAACCATGACAAACTAATGTTATGTCACTGAGCACCAGTGGGGAAAAAATGATACCAAAGATAATTTTGTTTGCATACAAAAACTACCAGGGGGTCAGTGAAGAAAGAATATGCAAAACGTGTTTGTCAAAAATTACAGAGAGACACAACAACTTCCAACTTTGTTTGTCATTTGAAGTTGCACAAAAAACAGCAAGCCATAATGTTAGCATAGTTAACAAGCTAATGTTAGCTTAACAGCAAAGTATCTTTCAAACAAATTTGTTTAACAAATGAATGCAAATTTTAAAATATAACCATAATTTATGGAAATGTAATCTGTTATTACTTTGTTGTTAAAACGGCATTACATTTGGTGAAGAGTGCAATATGTCTTGTTTAGGATTCAAAACTCAAAGTTTAGGATTTGGACTTGGACTTGAAAGCAAAGACTTGAGACTTACTTGTGACTTACAAAACAATTTCGTGGTCCCACCTTTTGTTCTGAGATTGCATTTTGGCCAATGCATTCCAGCTTTCTACATGGACTGATTATATGCCCTTCAAACATGACTGGTTAATACTACTCGGACTACAAAGAGACACCAGAATATTTCCAACTCCTAAATCTTGTCCTGTCACCCATAGATTCTGCAAACATATGCAAAATCTGTTTATAGAGATTGCGTGACAAACTTTGTCAGTGGATAGAGTTTATCCAGTTGTCATAGAAGATGTTAAATTTCCATTTTTTCTATTCACATTTATGACTTCTGGCCAGTTTTGGATTAAAAACAGAGGTTCAAAGTTGATTCTGTCAATTGTGCATTACTATAAATCAGTTAAAAGGTCCAAAAACTGTCGGAAAATACTAAAAAAAATTGTTATCATGGCTGGTCAGAGCCCGATGTAACATCTTTGTAACAATCTCAAATGATATAAAACAAAGACATTAGCACATTAGGTAACTAAAAATAACAAATGTCTGACAATTTGCTTTAAGAAAATGCTGATTAATTTCCTGCCATTTGCCCCGAATCAGTTAATCACATAATAATGTCAGCACTGCTTGTGTGTGAGTGAAGTTCAAATGTGAGGCAGCTGTTGCCATCTGGAGCCTCAATAAACTGCCAACGTTCCTGCTTTCGATTTTAAAGGGGCCACGTCAAGTGTCAGACCAAGAGGTCTCACATCCTCCATCTGAGGCCCCTCCTCCCACACACACACACACACACACACACACACAGACACACACGCACACACAAACAACTATCTGTCTTTGCCCAATCCACAACTCTCCCCCAATCAGCCAATCACCGTATCGTCTCGACTTAATCCACTCTTAACTTGTAAACGCAGTCCATACAGTGCAGTTTATGACTGGCCTCTATCAACCTTTCTAACCCCTGAGACAGAGGGATCTTTGTGTGTGTGTGTGAGAGAGAGAGAGATACTCTGAATCGTCTGCCTCAGAGGATAATAACAGACCATCTTCAGCCACGATCTGAGGAAACACGAGCTTGTGTTGGCAGAGGTGATCGCGATGGAGCGTTGGTTTGAGGAGAGACAGCGGGCTCTTAAAGAGTTTAACATAAGGGCTTTCGGTGTGCGGGTAAACACTCTGTACTCAGTGTGGGGAGTGTCAGAGGGCATTATGGGAAGAGGGTGCATGGGATCTGTGTCTCAGATGTGGGCCGTGTGGTCCCTCCCGCTTTTCCGGTTCAGAGATGGAGATGGAAACCTCTCCTACCCTGGTGAGCTTCTGTGCTGCAGACACAAGTCCAGACAAACCACTTGGGTAGATTAGTGTACTGTACTGTACCGTACTATACTATACAGTACTGTACCGTACTATACTGTACTGCGCGTGTGTGTGCAGAGCTACACATCTAAGTTACTATGTTCATGATTAAAACCCAGGTCGGCATGAAACTGGAAAAGAAAAAGAAACAAAAGGCAGAGTTTAAAACTACACCTCTTACAGCTCTCTCCTCTCAGTCCTAAGCCCCTCCCACTAGATGACCACAACCATATGCGTGTGCATCACACAGCAACCCAGTGTTTCCCATACATGGATTTTTTTTAAACCTTATTTCATTGCAGAGTTGCGCATAGTGTATATGTTCAGCCCCTCCTCGGACCACTCTCTGTCTCCGTTTATCAGTCCACATATGAGAAAATAATTAGCTAGCTAGCCTGTCATAGTACCTCAACCTCGCTCACCACTGTGGACCGCTTCCCCAGGGGGAGAGTGGGCAGCAGCTCCAGAAATGGAGCTCTGGTTGGCAGCCGTAGCAGCTCGAATTCAGCCAGCGAAAGCCCCCCAGCCCTGGCTGATGGACAGAGTCTAACCTGTGTAACAGCAGCAACAGAAAGTTTACTGATCCAGTAGGGAGTCTGGTCCCCCAGAGCTGGGGTTTGTGCTGGCTGAATTCGGGTTGCTGCGACTGATGACTGGGGGTCTGCCTAGCTACACAAAGGTGAACTTGATGACGCAACTGCTGATATTGGTGTATTTTGTTGCTTTTATTATCACAGTCTCTTTTTGATAAGTGGGGTTTGGGTTGCATCGCAGTGTAGGCAGTTTTTGACGATGCTGGAACAGCAAATTTCTTAGTAGGATTCTCCACCTCAGATAAACTGGATTCATTGATATTCTACATTAACAATGGATTAAATGATCACATACAATGTGAAAGGGATCGTTTGTGGTAAATTCAATGAGAATTATCGCTCAGTGTGCTGTTTCATGCTTTCAGTTCATTGTTTTGGCGTTTAAGGCCCGCAACTTCACCGTTTTGACGCTTTGACGCCCATTAGTGTTGTTTCGGCTGCAGCTGTTTACATAAAAAGCTCTAAAAACCAACTGTACGCTACCTGTTACACCAAACGCAGATAAAGTTAGCCACTAGCTGGTGAACACAGCGGAGCATTTAGCCGCTAAAGAGGCAAACTATTCCCTCGGGAGTTGATGGAAATCAAATCAGAGCTAAAAGAAGAGTGAAAATTGGGCTAACATTTATCAGGTGGCGATAAGCACGACTCTAAATAAATGCTTATGTTGGTCTGTTTCTGCTGGATGAGTAAATAAGCAAATGTTTGCTAACAAGATTTCCATAGCTTCTCGAAGGTGATAATATGTCAATGTTTAGTTTGCAACTTTTTCCACTGATCCAGTGGCCAAAAATTGATCAGTTAATAGTGATGCCTGTATATAACATATATTCTTTTTGCTTGTGTGTAAAAATAATTTTATCTTCCTACAGTAAATTGCTGTGGTTCTTACTTTTGCATTTCTTGTGTCCAGTGACAGTCAACTATTAGCAAGGCTGATATTTTGGTAATTTCATAGCCTTAGACTAATCTACAGGATTTTTTGTATGCGTGTGACTACCTTTAGCTGCACAAAAGTATTCTTAAAGTAGTATTCTTATTCAGTATTTTTATAAAGCTGTTTACATGGCTAATGAAAATGAATATTCCACTAATATTCCCATTTACATGCAGCTGTGCATATTCCAGTTAACATAAAACAATAATAATGATATTATAGTTCTGTAAGGTTTTTGTTTTTCTTTTTCAAAGTTTTTTCGACCGTGCGATTTGCGCTTATCCAAAAACCTATTGATGTCCAAGTCTGTCATAATGTTTAAAAGTTGGTGTGTTTCTCCTTCCGACCAGAAATGTGGGCTTTTGTCGGGGGGCATGCATCTCTATCCCACCTTTGCAAACTAAATAAGAGGAAACATCAGTTTTGTGGCTGCTCTCCTTTCTGACTGTTGAGATAATGTGAGTCCTTTGCCTTTCACTCAAGGGCACGCAAAAGTGTCAGCATCAATCACAGCACAGAACAATCTACCGGGGACACATGGTTGCTTTTACTGCTCATTTTCTCATCAGTCATTGGGATCATGAGTAAGCTGACAAATGGGCTAATCTTCCTAAAACTTTTGTACACTCTGTGAAACTTTATACTCCCATTAAATGTCCTGCAGGTTGCACACAGGTTCAGTGACTATGTCCTGGTTGTTTTCACAGCAAACCCAGTCAGTGTGGCTTCTCTTTGTGTTGCGTCCATGCATAATCAGCTCCACACCAGCCCATATGGAGCCCTCATGAATCTTCAATGGAATGCCCCAAGAGGTTAAGTTTAGCGAGACAACGAAACACATCAACAAAAACCAACTGCGCATGTCGACCTCAACCGACACTGGGACTGCAAGGTGACCGACAACAGACCGGGCTAGTGGAGAGATGCTAAAATGCCACATTGCCCTCAGCTCTCCTTGCTGAGGGGATATGACATGCGCTAAAGCATGCAGCTAGGTCACTTTGCTAACAGCGTCACCCAAATGACAATGGCAGGAATTTGAGATCAAATCATTTTAAAGTGTACCAGAAACATGGGTGCTTAGACAGTTGATTTACAGAAAATTTATTACAGTTATAATTTTGATAATTGACTCATTGTTTATGAAGCAAAATGTTAAACATTTAAGGTTCCAGCTCTTCTGCTGCTTCCCTCAGTTTTATATAGTGTGTCTGCAGGGCCTTACAAAGACTGTTCTTAATCTGTAAACCTACCACTGAACTCAAAACTGTCTTATTACTTTATGCTTGCACCTACCTGTTGGCAAAATGTAGATTAACTCCTTCAAAAAAAAACAAAACAAACATATTTCCTCATAATACCTACCTCTGCATGGGACCACATATTTACTACTTACCTTGATACTTACTTACCTTGATTGTCCTGAAGCTCTAACTTGTTCGCGAGACCAGCGAAAGCACGTGAACACACATGAACGCGGTGCCAATGTCTCACAGTCTTGTGCAAGCGCACACACGTGAGCACGGTGCACAGAGAGGCAGTCAGAGCTACAGGCTACAATGAGGCTAAAAACAGAGTTCAAATGACGTTTTTCCAAACAACTTTTTATGTCGGGGCTTCAGGACACTTGGATCACTACGGACGAGCAGTATGGAGATACTGTATGGATCTCCGCAAGTGTTGTGAGGACTCTAAAACTTCCCCTGAGCCTCCATCGGCATATGGGTGAGTAGATAATGGCTGAATTTTCATTTTTGGGTGCACTATCCCTTTAAGACATTTAAAAGACTGAACAATTGTCCAAATAAAATCTGAAAAATATCGCTACCAGGTTCATGTGAAGGAGGAATAACTAGAAAGATTGTCTTCCGCATCATTCAATACTGTTGTACGTTTGTATCGTACTTAATTGACAAATAGGTAGATTAAAAACTAAGCCGCAGCTGATTATACAAACCTCCACATCTAGTGCTCCAGTGCCAGTAACACCGGCTCACAGTAGCAAGCTCGCAGTGATAGATGAGGAGACAGAGAGAGAGAGTTGCTCTCGTTGAGAAACCAGACATACAGAGTAGAAAGTCTCAAATGGAGAAAATAGAGCAGAGCATTTTCCTTTTTGCATATCCCAACACTCATGATACTCAGCATGTCTTAACTTGTGAAGACAGGCCAAAGTTTTGAAGAATTCCCTCATTTACTTGGCCGAAAGTAAGTTGAATCTGGCTCACAGTTGGCACCAGATGAAGAAGGAAAAAAAAAAAAAAAAAAGAAGCTCTAGGTCAGAAATGTGTGCTGCTGCTGCCCATTTACTTCCTGTTGACCTCTGGGTGGTGCCCTGCGAAGGTCAAGTTGCGGGCAACGCCCTTGTGCTTCCATGCCAGGGGATTGGACCGCCCACAAAACCACCAACCACTAAGACGGAGAAACAGACCTAGTTATTATAAACACAATCATGCTTATTATCGTGCCACTGTGATTCGCGTCCTGTCGTGTTCAAAGGCTTACATTTGTTTTATCAAAGGTACCTCTCTCTGTGTCCTTCCCCGCTCTCTCCATTTCTCTTTTTGAACTTCCGCTGTGTGCAACTCTTTCTTTTTTTTTCTCTCACCTTGTGCAAATCACCACCTGCTCAGGCGGTTGGTCGGACAACCCAGCATGCAAAGCAGCCAGGCCAGTTCCAGCTTCAGGTTCAGCAATGGTGATGGTGGAGCATGGGTAGCCCCACTCAGAGGTGATGAGACGTGAAGGATGCGATAGTCGTGTAAAGCACAGAACAGCGAGAGAAACGGGTGTCACCAAACAAAGTGGTGCAAGGTTGAGTGTGTCACTCCGGTCCCTGATCCTCGGAGGCGGTCCCGCGAGACAACATGGAATTAAGCTGTCAAGCCGCTGCTGGCTGTACACAACTGTCAGGCTTGAAAGAGATAAACAATGTTTAGGTGGGAGAGTGCACTCATGTGGCTGGTATAGTGGTTTGTGAGGTTTTGTTACTCAAAGGTCAGTCAAGACTAGTCAGAGTATTTTTCTGAATGAGCTGTGACATGTTGGTTTTGGACGGAGCTCTGTAAAGTAATGTAACCTCTTTACATATTCTTTCACAACTCTCTTCATCTCAAACTATCTAGACAGTTCTCCAAGTTTTCTTCCTCCCTCTCTTGCATCCGATTCACCTCTCTCTTGCCTTTCCCTCGTTTGCACATTTTAATACTATTATGCATGAGCTGTGTTCCCTGGCCTCTTCGTCTACCTTGACATTTGCGTATGCATGAGGAGACCCACTCCAGTCAATGCCAAATGACATTCTCTCTCAGCTTTGCTGGTGCTCTCTGCAGCAGTCAGAGCCCATCAGCTGGAACACACTCCAGGGCGAGGGGGTAAATCAAATAGTGAGGGAACAGTAATGAAATACCATAGAGCCTTATGTTCCTCTATGAATTCTATTAACTCTCAAGCAAACAATTGTTTTCATTATCAAAACTCAATTTAATTCAAAGAGAATGGAATTTTAAAGGAGGTTTTTAAGGCCCCAGGCAGGAAGTGGCTGATGCATGAACACATTACACAAAATATAACTTTCTTTCTCAGCGCTGGATTTATACTGACGTGAAATCAAAGTAGAGCGTTATCAGCTCTGGGCGTGTTGATAAAAGGAAGTGCAGCTTTGCTATTCCCTAACAGCTCATTGGCTGGTGTATTGTTTCAGCATTTCAAGGGGAACAGGAAAAAAAACGATTAGACTTTGGTTTGATTTGTTTTGGTACACGCTCAAAACCATTCTGGCTTCCTGTCTCTGTATTTCTCCTTTTGAACATGCTATTAATAAAGCTTTTGACATAGTATGATTAAGGTAAATTAGCTGTTATTCTTTCTTTGATTCAAACATGTAACATGTTCCAAACACCTCGCCAGTGATTGGTTGGGTGTTTTTGCAAGAATCTCCACAGGCTGAGTTTCAAAGCAACCATGTATTTTTGTGGTGTCACATGCAATTCTGAGTTTTGAGAAGCGTAACCAAGAACATAACGGGAGGATATTGAATTGCTACTGTGTGAGACATGACCTGTCCGGCGAACCTAGTTCTTTTTATACTGCAGTTATGGTTGGGCCAGGGCCACTGAGGTCTGTGCTCTACTGCGGTAGAGTAATGGCAACCACTTTAAATAAATGGAGAGTAATTTCGCTGCTGAGCCCCGGGGTCTGGTTTGTGTCCAGCTGCAGCAGTTTGTGGCCGAAGAGGCAAATTGTCGCCTTTCCTCCTTCGCAGGAAACGCCCACAGACAGCACTGATTTGACAAGGCCAAGCAAGTGGACATGGCTAAGTGGACAGAGCAAACATTTGGACAAGTGAAGGGAGCAGACGTAGCTAAGTGGACAGCAAACAAAGGAACAAAGCCAGTAGCGGGCAGAGCTAAGAAGCCGTGACAGGGAAATGTGCAGTGGATCAGAGAGCGCGGATCAGGGGTTGGGCAACAAGTTTCAGTGTGGTCGTTTCTGAACGAATATGGAAATAAACGTCCATTAACTGGAGCTGCGATACCACGGTGATAGTTAACTGAGCTTAACCAGTCCATGGACCCTACTTTACAAATGCAAAGGAACATCCCAGTCATCCATTTTCACAAACAACCATTGTCCCTCAAGCTGCGGAGCCAGTGATATCCCCTTGCAATGTGAAGCCTTTTGAAAGAGGCTTGAACTCAAAAGGGGTGAAACCCAAGTCACCAAGAGGCCCTGATTTAGTTGTCTGTCCTGCATCGAAGGTGAATACAGCTCCCCAAGGTGAGCACAAAAAGGGCTGGGTCTGCAGCAGCCTACGTGGCACCAGCCTATGACCAACGCCAACCGAGGGGTGGTCACACTCGGCCGATGCCATGAAACAGAATCTGCCGGCCCTCAATAGATCCTCCGTAACGGATCCCCTTCTCAGGGAGGCCGATGGGATGCCCCCTGTCTTTTACCAGAGCCATCTGGTTCCCAGTACTGCTGCTCTTCCCACAGCCACACAAACCACAGTGAAAAAGGATCGCTTTCACAATCAAGATCAGGAACTGGAGATGTGGCTGGTTAAAAGGGGTCTGAATGTTGAGCGCTGTGGTCCCCTCTGCAGCAGCCTATTGTGCTGTTGTTATTGTGTCCTTAGAAGTGTACTCTGTTGCGGTTTATCTGACAACCTTTTGTGATTTGATACAGTGGAAATGTGTGCTCCGTTTATGTCCTGACCAGGTCACACAGACAGGATAATAAAAAAAGAAAGATTTAAACATGTTAGGGAATAAAAAAGTACAATCCACAAATGTAGATGTTCACTTTGGCGATAATGATCGAGAGTTGTTCTAAAGCCAGCAACAGCCATAAAGCGATTCACTGTGGTGAGAGATTAGGGGAAAATGTCTTGACGCAAAGGAGATTTTCTCCGCAACATACGTGGATTTAATGTGTAAAAAAAATCTAAACAAGCCAAGGAATGCTGGGGGAACAGACCAATGCCTCCATCTGTAGTTTACAAACTTAGACAAAACAAACACGCTGGGGCCTTTTTTCCTGATGTGTTTGCCACTCTCTCCAAATGAGCACGCCGGAGATTCATTGGATGCAGATGGGAGCGTATTTGTACTCTACACATTGGGTCTGTTCCTCCACCACTGCCAGCAAGAAGTAAAAGTTGATTAAACCGCAGCATTCAATATACATCTATTACTGCTCTTTCGATGTTGTGTCCCGTCCATCTAATTCCCTGCGCTGCCTAAAGGGTGAATGAAATTCCACCATTGGTCTGCTTTAGTTACATTTAATCACAACGCATGGCTCTAAGCCTCACCCAGACATTCGATCAACTTAAGCCCAATTTCCAGTCACCATGTTGTTCCCCTTTCTGAAAAGGGGCTTCAAAGCTAGCTTTAAAGCTGAGGATTCCCAGGCTGGTGTGACGCTTGGCCTCTGTGATAGGATTCTAGAGAATAGTCAGACAGATTGAGTGAAGTCTCATTGAGGTTGTTATTCTTCTAGTTTTTACCATTTATAATATGATAATAATGTACTTAGTGATGTTTTAAAAATGATTGAAAAAGAATTTCTTAAGTGTCTGGATCAATATAATTCAAAGGCGGATGTGAAAGAACCGTTTTTGTGAGTCCACAAAGCGCACACACATGAGCGCGGTGCACAGAGAGGCAGTTAGAGCTACAGGCTACAATGAAGCTAAAAACAGAGTTCAAATGACGTTTTTCCAAACAACTTTTTATGTCGGGGCTTCAGGACACTTGGATCACTACGGACGAGCAGTATGGAGATATTTTGTGGTTTCAATTATGTGTTTTTGGACGTTTGAGATCTATGAGTAACATGATGTCATATCCATTCCAAGGAAACAAAACCCAAGCAAGAAATCAGAAAATGGTGCTTTGAGGACCATGACCTTCATCTGCTCAACTAGCAACTCGAATTCAGCCAGCCCAGTGCAAACTTCCTGCCAGATATTAGCAAACTTTCTGTTGCTGCCATTACATAGATTAGACCCAGCCAGCTGTGCCAGCATTGGTTTCAAGTAGCCAGAGTTGCTACTAAACTTCTGTCCCCGGAACTTCAGCCCACTCTCCTCCCGGAAAATAGTCTCCTAGCGCCCAGTAGGAAGGTGGTGGAACCATGGAGTGGCTAGCTAGCTAATTCTTGTCTTACTGGTTGCCTGGTAAACATAGAGACAGGGGCATGGATGTATAAAGAGAACCGGGCACAGCGTCAGAGGCAGGGCCCCATTCATTCCTATGAAAGTCCCAAAAGTTTGTCTTGCATGTGTAAAAGTAACCAGATCTTCTGCTCTCTTTCTGCATCATTGAGCCTATAGAGCAGGCGCACTGGGGACTTTTGTCAAGCCAAGCAGCTAACTTCCGGTTTGGCACTCAACTTGAATGGAGATAGAATGATTTCATCTTGCAGCTGTTCTAGACTTTCATAACTTTACCAGACTGGATGGATCAAATCCTGATAGTATACAAATTGATACATGAGAGCTATGATGCTCAAAAGATGTCTGCACTGATTTATTTATGCACGTCTTTTTAACATTGTAAGTTTATGGAAAAACATCTTTTGGGTCCAATTGCATCATGTGACAGACCTGGACGATACAATTCCACGGTTTGGACACTATTTCAAATTGGCTTCAAAGCCCAGCCCTGTTCCTGGAGGGACTGAGCTCAATGTCCTGAGAGCAGCTCTACAGTGAAATAAGATTTTACCCATTTAAATGATAAAATAGAAGATCAATATGTGGTGGGCAGTGTTGATAGTGTTGCAGCTGCCACAAATAAATCAATGTATAGAAAAAACTGCAGGTCTAAATATAGCTGTGTAACATAACTTCAGAAAGTATATATCTTTATTTTTATTTTTTTGTATATGTACATTTAAGAAAAGTTTATTTAATATAGCAGCTTCCTCAGAGCAAGGTCACAAAGTGCTTCATGGTAATAAATTGTTAAAAATAAGACCATAAAAATGTGTTTGTGCTGAAGTAACATTCAGAACGACTGACTGATATGAGATGTATGTTTTTGGACATATGCCTAATGATATACAGTCTGTGTACAGTATGATTCAACTTTTCCCCATGGTCCGGTGTTAAAAAAATCGCAATAAAAATCAAATCGGCACCCAAGAATCATGATAGTATGGAATGACTCAGCAGATGAGCGTATCGTCCTCAATCGTCCACCGTCAACAGCAACTATTTCGATAATTTATCTTATAGTTTATTCATTAAGCAAATTGTCAAGTTTTTAATGGTTGACATGAACATGGGAAGTGTGCAGTTTACTGAATGTTCAGATCCTCAAGACCAAACAAAAAAAAAAACGCCATCTGCGAAAGTACTTTTGTTATCAGATCCTCTAAATCTCTTTTACACCACAGCTTCAGCTTCTCTTGCCTGGAGTCTTGTTATGATTCACTCAGGCATCATTCTGTTTTAATAATGATGTCTGTTAAACAGGAAAAAGAGCTGAGCTTTTGATCTGGAGCTGCAGTGTGTTTTTTTGTTGTTTGCACTAGCCGGGCAGGTCACATCGCTCCCTCCCCTCGACCCCGAGGCCTTTATTTATCCAAGTCAGACCTCACCTTCCCCGCAACCCTGTATTCACACAGGACCTCAGGAAAGAAGAGACAGAGGAGGTGGTGTGTGTGTATGTGTGTGTGTTGGGGGGGATGTCTATAATGGTTGCACTCAATCCCCTGCAACAGCACTGACAGAGCTTCAGCCGAAACCACATATAATTTACATTCCTCAGATAGCAGCTAACCTGAGCACAAACAGGACGATCGAAAACAGGTGTGTTTAGTGACAACCCCTTTTCTTTCATGCTTCACCTTTCTTTGAGGTGCTGTCCAGCTTTCATGTTATAGCCTGAAGTAGCTTAACATGCGGGGCAGAGGGCCTACATGTTGATCTGAGCTCCATCACTGTGTGTGTATCAAAATGTTATCATCGCAGCTACGGGAAACCGTCCTACGAGAGAGCGGACAGGAGGCCAGCTGAAGCCGTACAGGCTGCACGGCTTACATAACGTTACCTCAAATTGATTACTGCCTTTGAGAGGCTGGCCCATTGTGAGGAGAGGAGTTAGGGACTTGACAGACGTGCACTCACACACACATGTAAGCTCACACACACACAGCCAGTGGGCGATATCAACAGTACAGTGATGAGTGGGTGAGAATGGCATCACCACAATGACACTGGCCCCACCACTGAGGGAACAAAGGAGCCTGTGTGCATGTATGTGTGTGTGCGTGAGTGTGTGTGTCCTTTCCCTCCACATCGGATCCATCTTAAAATACTGCGGCTGCTCCACTGATGAAAATTGCTCCCTTTCATTCGCACTGTAAGTGCATCTCAGGAGGGGGGGAGTGTATGGGTATGAGGGGGGAGACGGAGAGAAAAAAAGAGCTGGAATGATGTGGGCAGGAGTGCAGATTAATGCATGTTTTGTCACTGCATATGTTTATCAGGGCATCTGACAGTGCAAGTTGACTGAGAGATCATTTTACCATCCATTTGCAGGCAAAACAAAAAAGAAGAGAACAAGCTTAAAACACCCCCATGCGAGGCATGCACGGCCATTAGCAACGGCAAGCCATCATGACTTGTATCACAAGCCGTAGATCCTCTGGTTATCAAAGGCTGCATGCGATGAGGAACCCATATGGGGTTGTGTTATTTTCTTCACAGAAGACACGCATTAGCAAGACATATTTTCTCTCCCTTAAGCCCTGCATTGGTTGTTTGTTTGCTGGTGAAAAGGCCCCAGCACACAGCTGTGCCACAGAGCTCCTCTGGAATGAGATTTGTACCTTCATGGCGTTGGAGACGCTTACTCCGTGTTCGCTGTTAATTTTACAAGCCTGGTCTTCGTCGGCCTCGTCTGTAACATGGGGAAATGTGCAGTGTTCACTTCATTGGTGCAATGCACAAGAAGGAGAAAATTAGAGCCTGGGTTAACAATCTGCGGGATCATAAAAACGGTCTTTGTCCCACCCTGACTCACTCTGTGTTTGCCTCTCTTCTTTCTCTTCAGCTTAATTTTGCTTCCCCTGCCATCACTTTGTCTTTCACAAGCCTTTCCTTCAGTCTCAATGCTCCGCTCCAATTTGTAGTTAGGTTTAATTTAGGATGGATCGATCCCAGACACTAACTGTGCACCTTCAATAGCTCTGAACTAAACACCCTGAGCCCATCTTGGCTTCTCTGTCACTGCTCCCTCCCTCCTATCTCCACTTATGCTTTCTCCTGGCTGCACGAGCCTTGTTTACTTTGGTGTCAGAGCTGGTTTAGAGCAGGTTCAGTGACGTGTTGAGTATGCAGGAGATTTCCCCTTTTATTTGTATAACCCCGTCACCCCTGTCGTCTTGGTGTGTGACTGAACATGTGTGTGAAACTACAGAAAAGAACAAGGACAGTGCTGGAGGTGAAGAAGTTTTTAATCATGTTTGGAAATATGGCCTCCTTGATGGCAGATGTTGATTATGACTTGAGGAGGGAGGTGCCAGCGGGACGTAATTGAACGCGACACCTCGTCCACCCTCATGTCAGGTTGGCTGGTGGGTCTCTGATGTCGATGTTTTTGCCAGCGGCTTTTTTCCCCCAGGGGTTGAGCAAGTCCCTGAATGTCCTTTACGTCATTGTCAGAGGCTGCAGCCCATCAGTCACTCCCTGAACGTCTGCCAAGTAAAACTCTCAATCGTCCTTCCTTGTTCCGTCCTGGTCCACTCACAGAGCCACCCTTGGTCCATCTGTGCTGTGATTTGTCAGAGATCATGTAGGAAATCCCACAGAGGTGAACGTCTTATCTGCTTTGGTAAGTTTTCTGATCGATTTTTCAAAATCCCTCAGGACATAACACTTAAATTTAGGGCCAGAGAGAAGCTTGTGGCGGAAAACCTTTTCTGCTTTCCATTTTTGTGACAAGCAACTTCAAACAGAGGGGTTTTTTGGCAGCGCGTTTAGCCCACAGCAGATTAGACTCTTTCCATTACGGAGCTAAATAATAGGGGCCGCAGTAGAACGAGATGGGGCCATGTTTTATAGGTGCTACCAAGCAACTTTGGCAGGGAGTCCTGTGGGCCTGTGGCTACTGTGGTAGTGAACTCAGGAGGTGGTGCAGCGGAGGGTTTTTGCAGGGGAAGAATGGTGGTGATGGAGGCTATTTTGGGACTGAATGAGGTCTTGGTTTATGGCCTGGTTATCAACCTATGACAAAAGCATGAAATGAAAAGGAAGACTGTAAAATCCCATTGAGAAGTCATTGTCTGCAGATTTAACTAGTTAGACGCGTCTGTTTTCATCACAGTGGGGTCACCGTTGCTTTTTTTGTTGCACTTTCAGTGACCCTCTTGCATGAGGGCACTGCTTAAAAAAAAGCTTTTACAGGATCGGAGAGATCAGAGTAGCAGGGAGGAGAGGTGTCCATTAACTTCCGAGTCCCACCCTCCCTCTCTGAGAAATCACTGACGTCTGCTCAGCGACTTCATTAAAAGAGCCTCACTGAATCTGTGACTATCTGTGAAACCTGGATAATAAATGTGAAGCAGTCTTTCCTGCAATCCTCTGAAGTCTGATGTGGTTTTGATGTGGAAATGGATGCTGCTGGGGAAAAGGGGAACCAGACTTGTGTTGCAGCCAGCTGTGCCCCCCCTCCTACCAAAAAAGAAATCTCTAACCCGCTACATCTGGCCTGGTTTGGCCTGGCCCTGGCCTCCATTCTTACTACACTGACATTAATGAGCCCCACAACAGTAATGGCTACCAGGACACAGTGGAGGGGAAACATATTGTGGCAGGTTGTGCATTAATAATCTGCCGTTCCTGTCATCTTTGTTTGTAGACTTTGGAAGCTCTCTGAATCCTCAGCGTGCAGCCTCCAGTTTCCGGTGGTGTTAGTGCCTGTACAAATTAAGTTTTTTCATGCATAACACTGTACATGCATGCTTCTATCATGGACTCATTCTGTGTAATTTTATTATAGTGGAAATATTGCTCATGCACTAAGCCTGTTTTGCTGTCCCCAGAGCTCGAAGCATATAATAAAGATGGAAGGAAGCTCTTTATGTCAGCCCTCCGCGAGGAAGCAGTCGTCTGTAATTATCGCTGCTTTTCATCCCTCGTAGCAAACACAACAAATAAGTGCTCTTGTGTGACCTGGCAACGCGTCTCAGGGAAACCATTTGTTTTTAAGTGTGTTTGTTTGTGTTCTTGACATCACATGACCAAAGCCCCATACTCTTTTCCCTCGCTCTGTCTCTCTTTACCCCCCCTCTCTTTTCCCGGAGCATCAAGTGCATTTGAAGTTGCAATGTGGAAGTCATTAGCCACAAATCCCAACAAATATAATAACAGGGCGATTAGCTCTCTCTCAGCGATCCTCTGCTGTTTTTCTTTTTTTTTTTTCTCTCGTCGCCGGGGTGGTGCAGTATTCTGTGAGCGCAGGGCTTGGTCAAGGGCGAGTCCTCCTCTTCCCTTTCCCGGACTTTTTCTATTTGTAGATCTGCATGTATTTTATAGGAGGCTTTTTCCCCCCCCTTCTCTCCGTCTTTCATGCGGTGGTGGCTCTGTTTCCCATCACGGCCTATGATGAAACCACAAGAAAGCCCAGGCCCATGTGACGAGAGCGCAACAGTTGCTTGGTGACAAGGAAAGGGGTGTGAGATGGGGGGGGGGGGGGCTGGCCATGTTCGGAGGGGAGTGGGCCTGGAGTGGTGACGGTCCAATCAGCAGATGAGCTCTTCATTTCCTCCAGGACAAGGATAAAATGCTCATATCCACGCCGCTCTTAAGTAAAATTGTCCTTTTCTCTTAAGCTTGATAGATGTGTGGCCGTCCGCAGGGCTCTTAAATGGACCATTCATCTTTAACGATGGCCTCACTTATCGCTGAGTCCTTGCAGATCTGCTACTTCCCATTCCCACCACAAGCAAATGGTGCTTTGAAACCACCTGGAACACTCCCCCCTCCCCTCCTCCCGGTGGCAAAACGCTGCCATATTTACCATCTCATTCTGGAAACTAACTTGGCCGCAGCAGGGCGGGATGATTGCCAGCAGCAGCTCGTTCCAAGCGGACCATGTGCAGACGAGCCGTGCTTCATCCCGAAACTCCAGAGTAAAGTTTCCTGAAGGAGGAGAGGAGACATTTACAAAGTCATTTGGCTCTTTCTTTTTGATACAGTGCGTTGAGCAGCGCTGCATGCAGCCAAGTTCAGTCATTTTAATACCCGCTCTTTTCGAGGGGAAGATATTTGAAGGACGTGAGCTCATTTGGGATGCAGTCGGCTGCCCTGTCCCTGCCTGATGTTATCCTCTCTGACTGGGGCAGTAACAGTCGTGATTGCTTTTGGGGAGCAGTGACTCATGATTGTGCTTGTGCTGCTGCCAAACTCTCAATAGCAGTGTTTCCTTCTCTTTCTTTCTGTTGCCGTGGTTGCCGGCATCCAGCAAAAATGTAGATGCACTAAAAATTCATCATCTGATTCCTGTCTCCCCAAATAAGTAGTATATATATATCATATTATACAAAGCATATTATATGCCATCATTCTTGGACTACACCAGAACAGCTGACACTAATGTCGGTATAAACAGCACCCTCTTATCTCCAAAGTCCTCTGCAGGTTAAACATCTGCATCCTGTGCACATTGCAACATCGACTCTTTCCAAATGTGCATTATTTAACACATCTCGGTTGTCCTCTGGGTGTCAGCCTGATGATAACGTGTGTCCTCCACCACTCTCATTGCTCCCATGTGTAAAGGTGGCAAGAGCATGACCCCTGTTGTAACACCATTAAGCTGTTTTTCCAATTTTATGGAGTCGTGTTCTGCCTCAGACACTCTCAAGTGGATTTACGATCCGGTGGTTGATATCCTTGCATGCCGACGTGGTATTAATTTGCTAAGAGAGAGCGAAGCCATTTACTGACAATAGAGTGCCATCATAATTGCAGGAACCTGACACCCTGCAGCTCCGTGCTGCTGTCGAACTCCTGTCAGCCGGGCGATGGATGGCTGACAAGCTTGACTGAACAACACAGCCGAAACAACTTTAATTAAAAGCAACTCTGGCTGACACACTGAGAACAGCCGGGGCCTTTGATTTACTCTAAAATTAAGTGTTAGCAGTACTTTTGTGGTGGATGCAAGAGAGGCTGGAATGTGTGTTTGCGTGCAAGCTAACTGCTGTAAATATTGCAAAGCATAGTCGAGAGTATGGGAAGCTAATTACTAAACACATGAAACTTGCACAACATTTATTTCTTGTTTAGGCCCCACAGTTCCACATTATGCACTTTGTGAACAGATGTTTAATTTGGGAGTTTATTGATCTTGAACAAATAAAAAGAACAAACATTTTTAAGTTTTCCAACTGCCATTATTGATGCTACCTGGCTCCTGTAGACCCGTGAAACAGCATCTAGAGGCTGCCATGTAACGAAGGACCTGGCAACAGACTACAGAAGTTGCATAACTGTGTGGCTAAGCTATCCCCAAAGAAATGTTTGTCTGTCTACGAGTTGAAAGGGGATGACAGAGAAAGGCAAAAGCAGCAGAGGGAGGAAGAGTGAAGGATGGTGAGAGAGAACAGACGATAAGATAGAAGAGAAAGAGGAAGCTGGGAAACATTCTGGACTCGAAAGAGAATGAGAAAGAGTCTTGGAGCACAGCTGGCTCACCAAGGGGTGTAATGACTGTCATATTGCAATGCATTAGCTCATACTCAGCCCCGACAGCTTGACTTGATGAAAGGGGCCGGTCATTGGCTAACCGCGTACATAGCAACAAGACCCCATGGAGACGAGCCAAACAAGCGAGTATTGTTCTTTTTATTTTTCTTATTAGTGTTTGATTGACAGGTGTGAGGTAGAATATTTGTAACACTTCCATGTGCTCTTGCTTCACATTCTGAAAAGCAGATAAATCAGCACTAGAAAGTGTTATTGCACATACTGTGTGTCGGAACTTCAAACTGGTGCACTTGATTTGCATATTATCTTTGCAACTTAAAGAGGACCTATTGTGCTCATTTTCAGGTTCATACTTGTAGTTAAGTGCTTTCGTGTGTCAGAAACACTTTACTTACCTCATATTGTCTGTGCTGGAACCATAGACTGTATAAGATGGAGGACATGACCACTCCATAAAAGTGAAGCCAAAACATCATCAACCTCCTGGCAACTGACTGCATCATATGTCTAAACTTTAGGTCTTATCACGCTGATGGATGTCCAAATGTTCATTTTTTTATAAGTTTAGTTGCAACTAGTTACTGTATTCTATAAAATGGGGTTTGACATTATGATTGACAGCTGTGTGTGCCAATCGGTGTGCTTGTGGTCAGAGGTGTTGCTTGCAGTTGGTGGGACGGTTGTATGGGCGGGAAGACGATACTGCAGAGATCTCTACTGCGCAGACTCTGGCTCCAAATTATGAGGGATATTTTGGCTTCATTTTTGTTCAGTTAAAAGGAAGTGGAGACGTGTCGTCCATCTTTATATTCAGAGTGCTTTCAGACCTAGAGTTCACTTGCTTTGGTCTGAATCAGGGACTAACTTTGTTACAAAGCTGTATAATTACCTTGGTTCGTGTTCTCACGGCAGCATTTACAAGCGGACCAGATAAAATACCTTGCGCAAGAAAGCTGCTCTTGATTGGTCAGAATTTCCATGAGGGAAAAATCCAGGAAGTAAAGCAAACGTTGAAGAAGAGTACACTTGCAAGATAAATGTGACACTTTCTAATGTCACAATGGAGGGAAAACTACGCAGGTTGATTTTAGCGCTGCTCATCGTGGACTATATTGCTGTCATTGTTCATTTTAGTCAAACCATACAGTTTGAAAACGAGGCGCGGCTCCAACTAGAAAACAATGTTTTGATGCATTGGATGTGCTGAATGTGCATATTAAGGCAGTACAGGAGGAGGTGCACATTAATAATCCTCCAGGACTGTAACATGCTCATGTTTAACACAAACAATGTGTCATGTGACTGCAGTTGGTTCGGATCGAGGTCGGAACACGTTCTCACCACAACGAACCGCACCAGAGTTCGTTTGTAACCGGACTGAGACCACCTCTTCAAGAAGGTCTCGGTCCAGTTGTGTGATTGGTGTGTTCACACCTGCCCAAATGAAACGCACTTATTGATTGAACCGTACCAAACAGGGCAGGTGAGAAAGCATCCTGAGTCTATGGCTGGAACACCTGTGTTCACCCTCTGTCTGAGACGCTCTGTTTTAGCACCTGTCCCTTTAAGCGCCCTCCTGAAAAATCCCGGTCTAGTCTGATTGGTGAGTATTTCCAGGTCTCCTGTATCTTGGTGTCTCTGCACCATCATTGCAGCTGAGGAATGGCTCTAACAGAAAAAAGGAGTCATTTTCTGCCACGAAAAGTCCCCAATAAAATCATCTAAACACAACCGGACACACAACAGCAGGAATATCATGCAAAATCAGGGAGAAATTTACATCATCAGCAACCAAGTTTACATGTTTCCCTGACGTTAGCATGTAGCTACATGTAGCAATGTAGGCTTTGTAATATAAATACTTGCAACAGTGTGCCTGGAGCAAAATCCGGCACACTATGACTCCATACTGTAGCCAGAGTATGCATCTACCTCATTATTTTAGACTTTGGCAACATTTAATATGAACATACTTCATTGTAACACTACGAGACACAAAATACAGAAAGGCATAATAAGTCTCCTTTAATGACATATATACATGGTGAAAAGACTGTTTTGATCCCCGCTGTTTACACTGAAGGGGTATCCTGCTCTGTCAACAGTCGCTGCAATTATGAGCACCTGCAGTATGAGTAATCATAACAGTCACATAATAAATTAATATTTTCCATCCTAATGCAATCAAAAGAGGAATTCAGTTGTAACTGTTAAAACTCTCTTGACGGGAGCCCCCCCGAGGCTGAGAGCGATGAGCGGTGATGGCTCATCATGCTCCCATCAGCCATTGTTTATTTGAATTCCCTCTTTCAGGGAAGAAAAGCCCTCCACCAGCCATTGTTTTGCCTTGGGAAAGCAGCTCTCTGTCTTTCTCACTCTCTCTCTCTCTCTGACTTGGCCATATGGTTGTCATACCCTTCCTGGAAATTCAAGCCATGTTTGCTTTTGGTTGTATATCTGTGGGCCATGTTTTTTTTTTTATGTGCTCCTGCATTGACATTAATTGAAACAATGCCGTGATTGATCTTGCTTTACCACGTTTGGCCAGAGCTGAAATGAACAGAGCCTGGGCAAAGAATACAATTATTCCAAACGTATCGTCTATGATCATTCCAAACACATTAAAACATTTTAATAGCACGAGAGTATTTCACTGAATCCAGATTCTCAATAAAGCAGGTCACATATGTGGCTGCCTTTTATACATGCCTGTTTGAAATCTCTCGCCAAGCTTTTGATTTCCATCGTAATG
Organism: Epinephelus moara; assembly: GCF_006386435.1. Classification (NCBI taxonomy): domain Eukaryota; kingdom Metazoa; phylum Chordata; class Actinopteri; order Perciformes; family Serranidae; genus Epinephelus; species Epinephelus moara. Next base: position 37,377,244 of record NC_065513.1, on the reverse strand, counting down.
GACGTCTAATCCCTTATCGCAGACACCAGTGATTTTTCTCATTTTCTCCATTTCATTTCGGTCTTTGCAGAGTGTTACACTGCCAACGGAGAGGACTACAGGGGCTTCCAGAACCAGACCAGCCTGCATGGTGGTAAACCCTGCCTCTTCTGGAATGAGACGTTCCAGCACCCTTACAACACCCTCAAATACCCCAATGGAGAGGGTGGTTTGGGCAGCCACAACTACTGCAGGTGAGTCCTTTTTCAGATGTTTTAACCCAGATAGACCCCAATCAGACAGCACATTTTAGTTTTCGCCTTTTAGTTTACAATGAGAGTGACATGTTTTGCTCGCTGTTTTTGAGTTATTGAGTGCCTCACATTTTTGCAGGAGCACCCTGAACAACTCGAGTCAGAAAATCTTCAATTCAGAGTGTAAAAGCGGCAAACTTCATTGGCGTTTTTTTCTTTTCCCATTGTCCAATCGATGAATTGAAAGGCGGGCAGTGACAACAAATGGTAACTTACAATTCATGGTTTGTGTTAAGCTAACGTTAGCTCACTTTTATTGTCACCGTAATAGGCAATATGCAAACTGTAGCCTCAACTACTTTTTGAAATTTCCCACTCCCGGACGCAGACTGGCCAATCATGACATAGAATCGGGCCAGCTCAGACCAGGGTCTGACAACAACACAGCTGTGCTCCATCGTTTTCCAATTTCCTTCATTTTCAGGCTGGTTTTGTGGATTTGGAGCTAAATGTTGTGCCTGGGGCACGTCGTGTTTTAATGATACTCGTTACCTGGAGAGGTTGGAAAAAGATATACGTTTCTTCCCTGTTCCAAAACCAAAATCAAACCCTGAAAAGTGTAGGGTTAGCTAGCTAGCTACTGAAGATATAGCCTACTGAATGTATACACATGCTGCTTTTACTTTCTAATGATTATAACAGTGGACCAACCCTGCTGATTTTCAACCAGCTGTGTGTCATCGCATTGTGTGCAGATGAAAGTTGTTTGATTTCCCCCAGAGATCCCTGCCCATCCAGCGGCAGAGGTCTGAGTGCTGACAGTGGCACGTGGCAAGCCAAACACTGTTCATCTGCACACACTGTGATGCCACACAGCTGGTTCAATAATGGCAAAGTTTCCCTTTATATTCATTGTCTTCTGTGGCGATCAGCAGTGACGTGGTGGTTCACTTTTACACTGTGATCTGTAGCCTATAGATCAGAGCTCCATTTCCTTGTGAGTGTGACCAACGTGCTATTTGGGAACCGAGTCTCATTTTCAATCAGAGCCAGAGCCAGTGCCCTCTGCACGTCCGTTTTTAAGCTAAGGACAAGATATTTTGTGGCTGCCTTGCAACAAGAATTAAAAAAACAACAACAACGCAGCAGGTTGCAAAAACTATTGGATCGGGACAGGCTACAACAAAAAAGGCAGTGGATGTGCCTTTCATTTTGCAACCTGTAGAACGTGTTCTGTCTGATCAGGGCCCTAAGCGTTTACTTTTTAAAAATCACGATACCAGATGTTAATCAACCAACTGTTTCCTGAGTTTTAATTTGATAGTGTGGATGACCTGACATGACTTATTTTAAGTCTTGTTTTTGCTACAACAACTTCAGCTCAAATTGTTTCAACCAAAGGGTTTTCTCAGCAGTTTATGGGACTGAATATTTGAACTTAGAGCTGGGAAACAGGACAATATTGTCTATAGTTACTAAGTCTATAAGTTAAATCAAGGGCAGATGCCTCTAAAGCAGAGGCTCCTGATCTTTTTGGCTTGTGACCTCTTTACGCAAAGTGGAGCCAGTTTCTGGAGGCCTTTAGAGAAACAGCTGTCCAGCGTTTCACAAGGAAACAATCACAGATTAGAGAAACGTGGAAAAACCTTTTTGGAATGTCAGAGACAATTTTTAAAACGCAGCATCCGATTACTTTTCCTCTGAGGTTATACTCAAGAGTTACATGTAGCGTTTTAACATTTAATGTATTTTTTTTTTATTGATTGGATTGTGTTAATACGATTCCTGTAATCAAAGAGACCGTCACCGCTAATATCTCACAAAGATCGTACATTCTGACTTGCTGTCACTTCTGGGCATATTTTCACAGAGGCTACAGATACAGCTAAGGGTGAAAGTTTAGTAAAACATTATTCTGAAAGCGTTTCACTCTCTCTGCACTGGAATAATAACTTTTCCCTCTCGATTTTTATTGTAAAGGCTTTCCCTTTGTGCTGGAAATCCATCCAATTTACCACAGAATCCTAAGCAGTGGCTCATGGTGTAACGCTGACAATCTTTTTAGCAGTTATCTTGTTTGTTTATGACAAATATGATTGATGTTATTGATGTCAAAATGCTTTGAGTAGCACCTTTAAGCTCAGATGGACACTGATGTTTGACAGAGCTTTGAACTTCCCAGACAAAGCATTTGACTTCCTGAATAATTTAGAAGCAGGTCGTTGTCGTTTTTGCAAAGAGTTTGAGCACAGGGGACCTGCTCAGACATTCGCCACTGAATATTTTATTGGTGGTATCCAAAGCGAACGTTTAGCCCTGTCATCACAAGGACGCAAACATGCTTGAAGAGTTTGTGTAAGCAAATCTCCATCCCTCATCCCTGGAATGTGAAGGGACACGGTGGCTTTGGGTGTCTAGAAAACCCTTTCTATCCGTCAGTCACACTCCAAGTACGACTGTCAGTGTTGTATGCGCGAGTGTCAAACTTCTGTATTTGCAGGGATCCACTCTCTTTCGTGAGTCAGTTCAAATTCACCGAGACGTCCAGAACAGTGGCTTGGCCCTGATCGCCAAGCCGTAAGAAACAGAACACCCCCTCCTCCACGGCCCAAAGCCTCTGAAACATTTCTCTAAGTCATGGTTGTAAACTCATAACGCAGCAATGCTTTGAAGTGGCACTGGGCAGATTTGTTTTTACTTGAACTGGATGGAGATTCGGAAGATTTATGAGCAGGATACATGAAGAGGATCGTGGAAGGCTTTCCCTGCACATTAGGGGTGTATTATGTCCAACAAGCGATCCAAAATGGACATCTTCGTTGTTTGGATTTGGCTGTTTTCTTGGCCACAGATGCAGCTAGCTTTTCTAACTCACTGACAGCTCCTAGCATTGTTTCTTCCTGACAGAGGGATTTCTGTCACTTAGGGCTGTAGCTACAACTACTCTCAGTCTCTCTCAGACATCCTCCTTGTAAAGAGTCACCCATCAGCGGGGCTATAGGGACCAAAGTGGCCGCTTCATTGTGAAAAGATGAGGGATGGCATTTCTGGCATGTCTCCACAGGGTCAAGTATTTGTGCATGCGTCCACCCGCGTGTGTGTTGGTCTGTGCACACAACATGTATGTCAGTGCAGAGTAGATGGCTATCCCACCCAGGTTTTCCAACACATTTATTTATTTGTGGTGGCTGCCACAATACCAACATTCACTGCCACATTGGATTTTCTATTATATGAGCTGTACCCCTCTCTTTATCTTGCCTTATTAACTCTAAGCGACAGAGCACACTCACCATTTTGTTTTTTTTTGGAGCTCGAAGTGACCATATTTGGGTGAGCGGCTGGCACTGTGGAGTAGCGAGGGGTGGATCTGATGGACAATTTGAGGACACTATTCGCAGACATCCCGTCATTCAAAGTGGCCCTTCCTTGATTATGTGTAACTTTAAGCCTTAATAAAATATAAACGGGTGAGTTCTATTAAAATTTGCCCCCGCACAGTTGTCATGAATGGAGATAGTAGCCATAGAGAGCAAAAATCGTTTTTGTATCAGGCTGTAAACATGTTGATTTCTGCTGTAAAGTCGGGCATTTCAACATGGGGGTCTATGGAGACTGTCTGGCTTTTGGAGCCAGCCTCAAGTGGCCATTCAAAGAACTGCAGTTTTTGACACTTCCACGTTGGCTCCATTATTCAGCCCCTGAGGCTGCTGCTTGGCACAAACTGGACTGTTTGTTCAGAGCACGGTCGGAATATTTATACTGCTTTGAGCACCACCACATACAGCGCTCTCATTCAAGTGTTGTCCATCATTTTTTCAACCTACTTTAGATGAAACCAGCTGTGTTTTCATGGTAACTGTGCACCCTGCGGTGCAGCGCTGGGTCTAACCTGTTTAACGTCAGCAACAGAAAGCTTGTTTTCACTCGCCTCAAGTAGCAGCTGCCACTCTAACCCATTTTGATCTGATCAGCTCCGTTCGATTTGACCAAAACTGATCAGCTGATCAGTTCTATATCTTGAGTTCCGCCTGTGCTGCGTTCATGAACCTGCACAAACCTCTGAACTCAGAGAGAGTTCGCAGAGTGAATACCCCCCCCAACCCCCACACACACATACGCATAGAATCCAATTCTGTGGGAAGCGCCGCACCACAAAGCAGGATGTGTAATGTTTGATTTTTTTGATCACAGAAAGTTAGCTCATGAGAAGCCCTGGACGTTGTTGCTCAATTTGGATTGCAAATCTCTTTTTTTCACATGAAGTGCATCTTGCAATTCAAATTCTGTTTGTTGAACCTCAGAGTTCTTTCTCGTCTTCCTACTCATGCTGTATCAGTCTTTCATCTGAGGCTTACATTTTTTGTGTCTGAATAGAGCTCCACAATAGGTGGTAATTCTGAGACAGAAAGGGGAAGCAGCAGAATAAAAGGAGGGCTTAAAAAAAAAAAGGAGAGCCAGGGCAGTTTTTTGGCATGTCTGACCCTGAGGCCAATTATGGTTTTATGAGATGAGAGCTAAGGCCAAGGCACAGGTGGATAATGTGACGCTGCATGTCTTAGCTTTTACACATGGCTCTGAGCACGTATCAGATGTTGCGGGGCAGAGGACTACAAGCTCACTTCTTGTCCCATCACTGGTATTTTCCCGGTGGTGATTTAGTCGAGAGGGCATCACAGTGGGGCTGGAGAAAGAGCCCTAACAGCCCCCACATTTCATCTTTATAGCCTGCTATAAAAAACCCCAGTGAAAACGGGAAGAAACTGGGCAGAGGGGAAATGTCACATTGTTCCCCTGCAAAAAAGAAGGAGCACAAAGCCTCAGGAAAAGGACAACGGCTCTCGTGTCTAAGCTGAGACTTAGCAAGACTCATTTCAACAGTGAATATCGCATTACTGATCATCGACTTGGTTCGATTCAGAATTCATTTAATGGTATATAATGATCCACTCTTAAATCTGGTATTGAGCTATAGGACGTTGCTCAACAGTCATTCTGCAGTTTTACACTTAAACAAGACGCTTTTTTTATTCCTTAAGTACTTGTTTGACCTTTTCTGAATACTTCACGACATTCATAAGAAGAACATCTCACAAGTCGAAGTCCTGATTTATATTTCGTTTATTGTTCCTTCCAATCTACTGTTCCTACAGGCTGATATTGGACTCTCCCCTCGGTGCATTAGTATGAGGGCATGAAGTGCATGACGGTTCAGTGGCTGGTTGAATAGCTTTGCCAGCCATTTCCTGGCTATTTATATGCAGGTGTGTGTGTGTGTGTGTGTGTGTACTGTACAATTTATGAGTGTCCACTATGGCTTCTAATGCTTTTCCCCTACATAGATGAGATAATGGAAATGCCAGAGTGAATAGTGTTCCCCAAGTTGATTGTAATTGAATCTCCATGATGTCAGGTGCAAATCTGAGGTCAGGCAAACTGCAGCCAAGTCGTCCACCATTTGTACGACTGTATTACAATCCCAGTGCGCTGCTTTGTTAAATTGAAGAAGTTAATAGAAGTGTCCCGCGAGAAGATGTACTATGTGGCGCCACATCATCCGCCATCAACATTATGGTTGGGACTAACTTCATGCAATGCAATTATATGTTTGTACATTTGTCTTTGAAAGGTCGTTTCACCCAAATTATGAAGGAACGTGTTTTTGAACTTGGATTTTAGTCATGCTAATAGTTTAGGTTTTATTTGTTTACGTTTGAGGTATTACTTTCTGTTGCAGTTGTCATGTTATGGAACATAGAAGATAAGAGTCTCCATAATAGTGTAACGATTAAATAGATATATACGAGGGCTGCCCTGAGAGCTGAAGATGTGTATCATCAGTCGGAGACCCCTCAGTCCACATTCTACAAGTCAAGCAGTCGTGGGTTTTTGTCAGTCAGTGTGCAGTGTACTTCTGGGATGTTTCAGTCCCTAGATTTAGCTCCTCAGTACAGGCAGTTGCAGACATTCAGACGGAGGCAGCTGCCCAGAGGAAGAGAGACTTCTCCTGATGAGGCTCTGACACAACATAGTCTTCTGCCTTCTGCTTCGAAGTGCTAAATCTACAGCTCGCAGCAACTCAGTATAATACAGTCTCTGGCTTTTCTTTGATATCTAGTGTCGGCAAACAGTGTTGTTGCACATTTCCGATCCGTCGTTAGCGTAGTTAGCACCTATTTGCTAAACGCTGCTGTCAGCCTGAATGTCCCACTGAGCCCTGCTCAAACTTTCAAAGTTTATATGGGAAAAAAAAGGAACTAACAGTCAAATCTGATTCAGCTGAATTAATTCTGAGTCGGGTACAGCCCTAATATATACTAGTAAATAAGAACGCACAATAATATTGGCACATCATTGGTATCGACAGTTAAAGAGGAAACAGATAGGATTTGGTTTTTTTTAGCTTGGCGCCACCTAGCGTCAGTGGTGTTGCGTCGCACTGTCGCAACGACCAAATTGACCGTGGGGATCAGAGATAATCAATAACATGTAGGCTGTAAAGCCTAGCGATGCTGGCCAGCTAGGAATGAACTAGCAGCCAGAACAGTACAGTCCTCTCTGGTCTAGCTAACATTTAGCTGTGTTACTGATCCATTAGAAAGAAAGCTAGCTGGACATCGGTTTTGAAGCCTCTTTGGTAACAGAGCTCCCTCCATCTCTTGAACGCCTGACTGAGGTTTACTCTTGTTCTTCCTCTTCTTTTATCACTCTCCTTTTTGCTCTTCTTTGCCTCCTCACACAGAGGAGCTCCTTTTCTTTTGCTAGGTCGTTTTTCACTTGTCTCCAAACTTTGTCCGTCTGCCATTATGCTTGTGACTCAACTATCTCATGCCCAGCTCCTCATAAGGACCAGCTCCAGTCCCTGATTGGCTGACTGACCAATTTCGCAATACATGATGCGTTTCCTGCCATAAAGCAGATTTTTTCCGCGAAATTTGGGCACTGGTGGCAGAAGCTTATTGCACAGCCACTAAGTAACCTATGTAACATGCCCAACTCCTCATAAGGACCAGCTCCAGTCCCTGATTGGCTGACCGACCAATTTCGCAATACTTGATGCATTTCCTGCCATAAAGCAGATTTTTTCCGCGAAATTTCGGCACTGGTGGCAGAAGCTTATTGCACAGCCACTAAGTAACCTATGTAAACGCTGATAGTCTGATTTTACTGTGGCCACTACCCTGTGCAACCCACCTTATTTTCAGAATGATATATTTAGGAAAAGATGCTATCTGTTGCCTCTTTAAGGCTTTAAGATTAAAATCATCATTGGCCCAAAACATTTCTGTCGATACAACAGGGCGATAAGATGACGCATCAATTATGGGACTTTGATTAGTTCAAATAGGTCAAATGTTTTCTGGGTGCGGCCATTGTCAGGATGGTCTCAGGGAACGCATCATCCAAGCGTGTTAAAGTAGGATAAACTTTATAGTTCTGTTGGAAAATGTTACATTCAAATAAATAGCATGTTTTACACGTAATCTAAGATGAGATAGTTTAGGCATAGTACTAGGCATAATCACAATATGTTCATCCTGCAACAGGAGAGAGTTAGAAAACATCGGCATATTGGCAAAAATACCCATGAGCCTCAGCTGCTGTTGAATTTGTTGCTTGTCGTTGATTTTGTGAACAGAACAAGGCCCCATAGTAAATCCAGAATTGGTGCACAATCCAGAGTCATTTTTCTAAACAGTCCAATCTTTAGGTTTCATCCACCAATACTCTCTTACTTGCCTTTATGAAAATGCAGAGAGCAAACACGCATGAAGGGAGATATCGTATTGAAAGTGATGTCCTTCCGTCTAACCGCTGCGACCCCGGCCATCCAACGCTTGTTTGTTATCATCTCTACCTGCTGTCCAAAGCTTCTTTTCCAAGCAGGAAACCTTAAAAATTTTACGTTGTGGTCAACTTTCTTTTGTGTGACTTATTATAGCAGTCTTTCACACAACATGAATGTCCCATTTCACCAAAGGTAATGCTCTCTGTTGAGTTGTTTACAACCTCCAAAATGGCAATTTGACCCACAATACAATGCGGCTATAGTGAGCGTTACGTCACCTGACAACGACAGATAGTAGGACACATCACCACGCTCTAGGGTTTGTGTTTGGATGGGTTTTTTTTTGCTGAAATCCACTTTGGGAGCCGTAGTCAACTTCTAACTTGAGTGTAAACCTCAGCTTTCATTCACTGTTAGCTGCACACGTCACCTACTTGAGTCGATATTTCTTGCTGTAATGCATCTTGGGAGTTGTAGTTAACATCTACCTCTGAGTTTTTATGTACACAGTCTTGTACCTTCGACTCTTTTTCAAAGACATAGACCCGATATGTTCAGATGGAGATCTCTAGGAGAGATTTATGCCAGTCCAAGCAGTAGAAATGCTCAGACCGTGAGTCATACCATGTTGTCTTTTTACTTTCTGAACCAGGTGTGCCCAAAATAGCTCCTCCCATTTCTTTTGTGGTGCTGAAAAAAAGTCAGTATTATCTTCTCTTCCCATAAATATTGTCCTGGTTACTGTTGATTATCCTCAGGCCTCAACAGTTTTCACCAGGCTTACTTTCTGCTGAAGAAATAGTTTCAAAGAGAACTTAATAACAAAGTTAGGATAATTTATCAATGCCGTGAGCGCCCCAGATGAAATTTAATTAATCTCCATTGTATTGTGGTGGAGACAGAAATCTCATAAGCAAATATCTGAAATCCTGAGTGAATGAAACCATAGTTATCTACATGGCTACATACCAACAGAGGTAGGTGAGAAAAAGTCTCTTGTAATTTAGGTGTTTTGATTCTTTAAAGTCGTTAGTCAAGAAACGTAGTGGTGTGTAGACGAGCCACGCATGACACTGTAACATGACAACCTCCTATTTAGCTCAAGCGGACCGTAAGAGAACAACAGCAGACAGTAGACTCTACATATCAGCCCTCGTCCTCAATACATGCATTCATGCAGCGCAGCAGCAGGCAGCAGTTTGCATGCTAAATCATCCAAGTCAATTAAAGAGTCTTCTCTCAGGCAGTAAATTGCCAGACTCTGATCTGCTGTTGACCTCAAATCCCAATCCAGACAAGCCTTTCACCACCACTTTCCAATCAACATTTCTCCTCTTCCCATTTCGGCTAAATTAGCTTTCATCCTTTTTGTTTTTTTTACGCGTCTACTAGTTTAACTAAACAAAAGTGCCGCTAGACTCTCCCTCTCTGTTTGACTTGTGAAAAAAAAACAGCTAGGAGCATGTTATTTCCAGCATTTGCACACATAGTTCCATGTAAATGATTTTGAGGTTTTTAGATGTATTTTAACAGTGCCAGGCTTTTTAAAGGTGATCATAAATTTTCTGATTAAGGTACGTGGAAAATGGTTATTAAAGGAAACCTTTTGAACAGCGGCCAGCCAAGAACAGCTGTTTTTCTCTGTGCTCAGATGCAAGCCACTCTTGCCTCCAAGTGCAGGACTGTAGAGCCTCTGAGGCAAAAATGCAATGTGGCTATAATTGGCTCTGTACCGGAGTGTGCGGCTTACTCCGAGCAAAATGAGTCAATCAGCGTAATTGTGCCAATTAAGTGTCCAAACATCTTCTGTGATCTACCTCTGGGTATGGGAGTGTTTCAACAAGCTGCTCTACTCAGAGCCAAGCGGGCCATCTCTGACGCACATGGATGTGAATGCAACCCCCCTTAAAAACACACACACACACACACACACACACACACATACACACACACACACACACTGACAGCAACTTTTATCAGAGCGTCACCACAAGGACCGAAGTCTTTCTCTGTGCTGCCGGGTTAAATGAATGGATTTCCGTCCATTGGGGTCAGCTCTTATCTGCGCTGTGGCACCTCGGCTAATCTGACACTGTCTGCTTTCCACCATCCCTCCCCTCACGCACGCACACACACACACACACACACACTGGCACCTCGGGGCAGGATTTATTATGTTTCTCTGTCATGTGGGCTAGTCTGCTCACCTTAGCCCTGTGGATGATGTTCCCATGCTTCTGCTGAAAGGGTGTGTGCAGGTGGGTGTGTGTGAAAGAGAGGGATGAAACACTATTCCGAAACCAGGGACTGGTTGCACAAAACACCTCAAGTTTTCTCCTTAAGTATGACACTTAAGGATTAATGTCTCCATAGGGATTTACAAAAGGGTAAAGCACAGAATCCCTTAAAAGATTGCCTCACAAAAGGAAAAACAAGGCGTTGACTGCAGTGAAAGAGATTTTACAACAGTAAAATTCTGCTGTTTCCATGGAGATTGTTTGTTTGCTTGTGATACCTGTTGTCATCTCACAAATTCCTTGAGATCCTTAAAGGGAAATTTCGGTTTATTTCAACCCGTCTCCTATCGTCCTAAATTTGTTTCAAGTGACTAGTGACATAAAAATAATAGTNTAGTCACTTGAAACAAATTTAGGACAATAGGAGACAGGTTGAAAAAAACCGAAATTTCCCTTTAAATGAGGGCAAACAGAAAACAACAAATGTGGAAGGAAATTGAAATAAAAATTGATTTGAGTTGAATCTAGTGTTAAATCACAAGCGTATCCCTTGGGTTCTCCCGGTCGCTGAACACTCATTCATGCATTCATTGTCTTTATTTATCGCCATAACCTTGGCCATGTTGCGGTTAGGATGAAGTCATAAATACAACTTTTCCCCCCTTAGTTTGCTTGTTAAGGCCTTCTTTGCAATAGTTTTTAAGTACACAGCAAAGGCTCACTTAAGCTCCCTGTACGCAGGAAAATAGATGGCAGCGCTGTAGACGCGGTGGTTGAACACAGAGTAGGGATAGAAGCCTCCATCTGCGTCTGTGTACATATCCAACATTTAGCATAAATGAGCCGAGATAAGGTGAAAACCTGAAATACGTACTTGAAGATTTAGAGGAAACCTTAAGGAGAAGACTAATGGGTGTTTAGTGCAACTGATTTTCTTGTGAGGCAACCTTAACTCTTAACCAGACTTTCAGGTGTTTTATGCAACTGGCACCATGTGTTGAGAGAGCTTAGAGGGACACACCACGTCATTTACTGATCAAAGATGCCGGTGGGTCAGACGTGGGATGGGTGGTCTGCTGAGGATGTGAATGCTGATGGTTGTAATTCATGTCTGCCTCCTTAGGGGGTGATTAAGAAAGTGCAGTAAATTACATAAGTGGCTATAGATGAGCTCTTAGGAGTCTTATTTCAAATAGGGCCATTACACGTTGACAGGCATGAAAAAGAGAAGGGGAGAGAGAAATAGAGAAAGGGTATATAATCCAATGTTTTGATGGTTGGACCCAGAATTTGCTCTTTTCATTTCAGCAGTAGCCTCAGGCTAAACAAACAGGTGTCTGCCTCCAATCTGGGTGGAGCAACAAACAGATCTGGGCCCGCGATACGGTGTCGAAATTTACTGGAAAACAAGGCTGGATTCCTGTGAACATGGGAAAAGTTCAGGTTGAGTTCTGGGTTGTTTTATGCAAGAATAGTAAAATGAAGAATGAGCAAAACTGCTTTCAGGTTGATGACATGCTGCAAGAAAGAGAGCGATAACTGTTTGCCAGATATCAGTAGTGAAATGCTTTTAGGCACTTAAACTTGAGTTCAACCCAAAAAAGTCTTTACAACGACATCTTTGTCAGTGCCTCATTCTGAGTGTGAAAAGAGAGGAGGAAACTCAGGATAGTGTTTTTGATAGGGGAAGAAAAGAAATGGAAACGCCCTTCACAACTTTGCTCACAATAGGCGAAACGGGATAGTGCAGTGCCTCAGGACTTTTTCAAGATGCTACAATGAGGTGTGTCAAAAGAGAAGAGAAAAGGTCTCTGGCAATTATAGTCAGGCCTGAAAAAAAATAGCAATGTCATCTTAGAGGGCTTTTTTAGTAGACAGGCTGTGTATTTTTACAGTTCAAACTAATCCTGAAATAGAGCTTAAAGCGCTGAAACAGCACCAAGAAGATCTCCCTCTGCATACTACCTGCTTTGATATCATTTATCATCAGCAATTTAGAAGTTGCCATAAGGGTCATGATGTACAAAGTTGCACGATCACCCTGGAGATACGGAGTCTGCACAAAGCTTTTAGGCATTTCCATCTTCAATCCCACTTCATCATTGCTTTTGTCAGTGAGACTGAAAAGCAAAAGCACCGAGGGGCCTGTCAGCCTTATTATGATGGGTTAAAAGTGCCTTGATGAGGTTCAAAAGAGGCCTCAGACAAAAGCATTGCCCCATCATCCCCTTTTTTTTCAGGTCTGTGTCTGGCCCCGGAACAAAGAGCCCCCCGCCCCGACCTCCAACCATCTCCACCCATCAAAGACCCGTTGGTCTGGCCCTTGACTGACATGCATGGTCAAGCCTCCAGAGCGCAGAGGAAGAGGCTAAACCATAAAGCGCCGAGGGGTGCTACTCGGGATGATTGACACAGCTAAGATAATCCCCCTCTGAAACATTATTGAGTATTCAGCCATCTGCAGCGTGGTTTTCAGTTGATAGCTGGGCTTTGTTTAGTTGTTTGCCCACATATCCCTGACATCACCCTGTCTTCCTTTCCTGTCCTCCCTTTTCCTTCTCTTTCTTTTCAGCTCTTATGTCTCCAACACATCTTTGCTTCCACACTGAGACAGACTAATCTAAAAAAAACAAAACAATTTGCATCCAGACAAGTTTTTTTCATGTCATTTTTGTAAAGAGTTCTATCCACTCTGAAACATCAAATCAATTGAAAAATGGCTAAATCTTGCCCTTTATACCAAACAACCAACCAACAAAACAGACACAAACCTGTTACTCTGTTGAGTCTTTGCAGGTAAACCTTTGTCCCCTTAAATACAGCTGATTTCATGAGTGTGTTTTTCCAGTTTACTTTGTTTTCACCACTGTTTCTGTTGTCAGACAACTAAATGAGCAAAGAAGAGTGACATCTTCACCTTTGAGAAATCTGTGTATCTTGTGGCCTGAGGCATTATGTTTTCAGGTCATCCGTCCGTTTGTCCCATTCTCATGAATTTGATACCCCAGGAACGCCTTGAGGGAATGTCTTCAAATTAGGTCCACTCAGACTCAAGAATGATGAACAGATTAGATTAAGGTGGTCAGAAGAAAAGGTCACAGTGACTTCGTGTCCGTCTATTCTCGCGAACGCGATATCTCAGGAACGCCTTGAGGAAATGTCATTATATCTCGGACAAAGGTCCACTTGGACTCGAGGATGGACTGATCAGAAGTTGGTGGCTAAATGTCAAGGTCACTGTGACCTCACAAAACACGTTTTTGGCCATAATGCAAGAATTAATCAGCTAATCATGATAAAATTTCAGACAAATTATGAAGTGATGACATTTTATATCCAAAAGGTCAAAGGTCACCCTCACTGTGGCCATTATTCAACATCATATCTCAGGAACTTGAAACTGTGTTGATTGTATGGTCTGTGCTGCCAGGTTGAAGGTGTGTGTGACGCATCCATGTTCTAGCATTCCTAGCTTTTTTGCAGCACATCCATATTTGAAGCATTGTCTACTGTCATGGCTACATTTAAGCCTGGATAGACATGGATGTAAACTGCAACTTGATTGGTTGGGGGAGGCATTCAACCACGTGGTGTGAAAACTCTGCCTACTTTTAACCAGAAGCCAAAATGGCAAGAAAAAGATGCATCATCAGATTTAACCAGCGTAGTTTGGAGTGGACATGGTCTAACATTTACCCCTCTGTGTCTGTAGGAATCCTGATGGGGACGTTCAGCCGTGGTGCTACATTGCAGACCATGAAGACGGCATCTACTGGAGATACTGCGACATCCCTACATGCCAGAGTAAGAGCTTTTTGCCACTCTTCTATCTGTCTTTCTCTCTGTTCTGCCCTTCCATGCCCTCGAGGCCATATCATGGGCACACGGACCAGTCATTTTCATAGCTATGCTCATCTGCTCGCCTGCTATGAATAGCTTTTATAGACTGTATGGCTTGTACACAGCTATTATCATCTAAAAAATGCCTCTAATTGCCTCCCGTCACCCCTCCTCCTGCCATGCCCGGGCCTGCCCTCACTTTAATGCGAGCTGTCAATCACTGCCTCTGCGTCTGTGTGTGTGCATATATGTGTGTGTGTTCCTCATACGTTTCCCCTTTGGCTTTGTAGCTTGTTTTGACACGTTTTTTAATTTGAGTGATTATGAGCATCTACCTGATTGTGGATACATTTGTGTGTTTTGTGCACATGTGGGCGTGAGTGTCCCTGTACAGTAATTCCTGGATGAGTCGTGTGTGATGTGACTGTTTAAGTTGGGAGATTTCGCACTTCTGTCTTCTCTACCGGTTTGGCACACATTTACAAAGAGCTGCCTGTCTTTAATCCCATTACTTTCATTCCCTCCACCTTTTTAATCACGGCTGTTGAAAACCGACTCAGGTGGATCAGCCTACACTGATTTGATGCCAGAGATCAGGATTCCTGCAGAGGAGGTTCAGATATAGAGATCTGCTGCCAGCGTGTTTTTGTTTTTTTTAAGAAACTGTCGCACATGCTTTTATTTCTGAGGTAATTTTCACTTCATGTTATTCCAACAATTTCCATGTGCTCTTTACTTTACAAGGCAGATTAGGTCAAGTGTGTTTTTGCATACTTTAAGTAACTGAAAGAAACCGGAGACTGAACACAATGTGAGAGATAAAGGAGGCGGCTGAAATTCAGCCCAGCAGAACTCATATATTCTGTTTAACTAGAATAAATATTTCATTGACCTTTTCAAACATGAATTACATTCCTCTTTCTTGTGTAATCAACCTCTACTATTTTGCTCTGAGGTTAGATATTTGTCCCCGTCCTTATCTTTCTACAATTCTGTTTCTTTTCCAAACCCTTATCTGTCTTTTCTTGGTTGGTTTGCTTTTGTTTTTAATCTCTGCCTGTATGGAGGATGGAGGTGGCCAAAATCATAAATAAAAATAAGATAAGTTAAAATTATATTAAATTAAATTAGAAATAAATAAATAATTTAAGAATTAAAAATGTTTAAAAAATATATTTAAAATAAATAAAAAATAAATGCAAATGAATAAATACGTCTATAGTAAATAGAAAATAATTGCTGGAATAAATAAATAAATTAAAAAATTATTAAAAAAGAAATAACTGAGAACATTTAATAGCAAAGTAAATAAATAGGGTAATTAATAAAAAGTAAGAAAGAAGCAAAGTAAAACAGAAAAATAATTTTTTGTCACATTTTATCAATTAATTAATGCTTATATTTATTTTTAATATTATTTTTGGTACATTTAATGGCATATTAATTTATTTCAGTCATATCATTTATTTTTATTTTATTTCATCACCTTCTGTCCTGCATACACCTGACCCTTGCATTCTTTAATATTTTACGTAGAAATGTAGTTATAATTCTCTATTTTTAAAATCCTTGTCACAACAGACAAACGCCTGGCCTCAAAGCCTGAAAGATAAAATGCAGCATCTGTTTGAACTTGCGGTAACCTGGTGGACAGTGGTGCTCAGACAGTGCAGGGGTGGAGCTGAGGTTTAGAGATGCTGTGACGTATCGCTGCAGTAGGTACCACCAGGCCTCTAGACCCTCCCAGCCCCTCCAGCTAACCCACCATTATCCCGACTGAGCAGCATGCTTGACTAAAGCCTGCTGTTTGAATAGCTTGCGTGTTTATTTGTATAGGAGCTCGTGTGTATCCCATTAGACTTGTGACTGACCTATTTCAAACAACTGTCCATTTAGCTCCGTTTTTCTAGGCCGATATCCCGAACCTTTGTGGTTTGGGAGGAAAGAGGAGAGCAGCCCGCACTGCCTCTGTGCGGAGCCGGGCTTGTCCCTTATCTTTGGTGAAATTAGGCCAGCTTTTGTTCCAGATGGGTTTGCCATGTGCTGGTTCAGCCTTGTTTTTGTCTAGGATCCAGTACTGTGCAGCGTGTAACCCATCCTTGCGACATGTGGCCCATTTCTAACGGCTGAGAGCTTCGCCCGTATCAAATGCTGTCTTACATGAACGTTCTTCTTTCTGTTTGGGTATTTAAAGTTATCCAGAGCTCTGTAACGTAAGAAAGGGAGATGAGGTTTGCTGTGAGACAGGCATCCAGTGTCATGAAAACATGCCTGCTCAGTGGAGATGGTTTCTCCCTGCAGGGATACCAGGGAGCTTTCAGACACAAATGCTCTGTCTCATCTATTGTGAAACCACAATCGCCACGTGGTGCCTCACCTTCTGGCGGTGCCTGTTCTCAATCTGCTGCGTTTGAAAGCTTCAGCTGCCAAGTGAGAGAAGGCTGATGCTCTCTCAGTGTCAGTGTTCTCAGTCTGCGGCTGGCAACAAAAGGCTGAAAAACACAGTGGTGTGCCAGGGAAAGGGCAACAGTGGTCTTTGTTTTCATTTAGTCTGACTCTTGTTTTGTCTGCGCCTTTCGTTTTGTCTACTTTTTTGCTTACGTTTGATGTCGCGTGGTTGGTAGTTGGTGGCCAGCTCGCCGAGGCACCTGGAGCCTGCCAACGGTCGGCCTGTTATCCAGCTGGGTTCCCTGTCATCTAGGGTCATGCCACCCTGGTGAGGGTGACACACCCTGCTGGAGTGTGCACTGCCAGGCGGGTCACATGAGGCCAGAAACACATAGTCTGACAGGGTGGATTATAGTGTAGGTCACGACTTTTGTTGATCCTAGTAATCCCTCATGGCAGCGGTTATCATGTGGTGGAATTATCTAAACATTTCAAAAAGGCGCGCTGTCAAGGCACATCGACTACTGTACAAATTGACATTTCCACAGTGTGTCTGGTTTCGAAGCCTTTCTCATTCCCATGCAGGCCACTAAATGTTCAGCAACGCGTAACCTCGTCTCAAGTTTTATCATTTATTAAAGTCTAGTTCCTGTGTTGCAGACTGAACACTAACAGTTTTACTATATTTAACTAATTAATTTAAGCTATATCAAAAGGGAAATTGTTTTTCACACTTTTATTAATGGTATAATTCAGTTTTCTCTTTACTGTGGGTCAGATTAATACTGATTTATCTACATCCAGCCTCAGTGTTTAGACCAGACAGGGCTTAATGTTGTCTGACTGAGCAGAGTGTGAGGATTTGGAGCCTTTGGCCAAACCAGTAGGTCTGAAGGGGTAAAACTCCAGCAACACTTGATTGTTATGTAACCGGTGGACTCTAGTGATGTCTGCATTGTGTAGATATAAAGAGGCCCAGACTGTGGATTTCTTCGGAGGCGATCTCTGTTTATTCCTCTCCTGACTGACAGCAAGTGGCATAAACAAAATCCTCCGTTATACACAGCCATACAAACTCCAGCCCCTACTAAAATTAAGCGACACAAGATTATGTTGGCATAAAATGAATTTATGAACATAGCTTAACCGCACTAAAACACAGAAGGAAGGAGGCAAGGCGGGAGACACTCCTTTATAGGTGGGACGCTCCCAAAGATGAACATAGGGGTACAAAAACTGGAGCTCTAAGTGTGTCAGATATAACAACTGGACCAAATTTTGTGGTGTTGAGAGTGTTGAGAGTTATAATACTCAAAATTAAAGATTAAAGACATTTGACTTTTCACTCATATTACTGCTGTATAATTGACCCTGTTACAGTTAGACCAATGCGTTTCAGCTTGCAGCCTTCATCGGGGTCACTGTGGGGAAAATCAGTACTCTGCTTCTACAAACCAGTAGGTTTAGCAGATAAAAACTAGAGCTGACAGCTCAATTCATAATTGAGGGACTTTTAGTTGAGCTGAGTTTTTAGTGTTACTCAAGTTCAGAAGTCAGACGGTTCCCAGGAGGTCTCGAAATTCAGTTCTGTGGTTACTTGTTTTGAGGCCAAGTCCTCTTAAAGTAGCTCAGTTTGAAGGTACTTGTGATAAACTATCCAGTCATATCACTGATTAACACGATGGCAAATTTGTTGCTGAGATTTTAAAGAAAATCCAGTTAAAAGATGTTTAAAAACATCTTAAGTTACAAATTCCAAGCATAGCTGTACTGTATGTCTCACTGCTGTGACACCCACAGATGTCAAAATAACTGTCGACTTGACCGATGGCAACGCGCTGGTTTCTTGTTCCTTTTTCAGCATGTTCCACACTGGAAGGACATTTTGTTTTGGTGTGGCTCCTTTAAGCTGACATGCATTTGCTTCACGATTTGCCCCAGCTGAATCTGATTGACACAGAGTGAAACTGTCAGGGTGAAGTCCTCGAGCGTTTGCCAAGACAAAGACGCTTTGATCTGTGCGGCGGGAGCTCATCTCTCAACAGCATACTGTATAACCAAGAAAAACTTGTTGTTCCACCGTGTTTTTCTGCAGAAAAGAGACTTGCAGCAGCTGTGAGGCTTCCCCCTAATGACACAATGCCTTTTAGTAAAATGTTAATTTGGAATATATATTTTATGTGGAGGATAATACAAAGAATTGTTAAGTAAAACCCAGTAATAACAGTGGGTGAAAAAGGCATTTTTATCCTGCGGGAATCAAATTTAGCAACTTTTTCAACATCATTTTTTATGGCTTTAAAGCAGCACTCAGCAAGATCCACAAAAGAACATCTCAGAGTTCTTTTTTACCATTTACCTGACAAAATGTTGATATTTCTGGCTTTCAAAACTCACTGTACATTATATCAGTCAATCACAAAATTATTTAGACACAATAAACACAGGGCCTGTTAAAAGGATAATAATAATAAAATAAACATTTTCTATTAAGAGTGTGGTGCCATATGTTTACACATCGTTATTGTGGCTGACAATACCTGCTGTGTTGGGTAATGAGCCTCATTATCTGTACGCCAGAATTCCCGTAAGCCACTTTGTGATATTTAAAGATATTCCTCTCTTATAGTGCTGTCAGTGTGTCCGCACCTTCAGTTTTAAAATACTTGATGTATGACTTGAATACCTCACTTCCAGTAGGCCATTCTTCTGTTTGAACAATTTAGGGAATGTCTGATTAACCTTGTCTGTCACCGTGGAACAATAGTCTCGATAGCAGAGGCACCACATCCATCTGGCAAGCTAACCAGCCACACCTTGAAGACATTAACACAAAGTAGTTATGTGTTTGGCTCAAGGTTTTATCACCGAGCGCTGAGGAAAATATGCAGTGATGAGATATTGCCTTCATTAGGAGTGATTTATGAAGTCGCTAAATAGCACTTTGAAGTTGTGGGACACCTAAGTAGACTAGATTATCTTGAATGAATACAACCAGATATCTGTGTCCAAGTTGTTCATGTGCAACATTTTTGGATGAAACTGAGCAGTTTGAGGGTCAGGGGGTTACAAGGGTTCACACAAGTCTTTATTTTTCAAATTCACTCCACCTCGATTGCTGTGAATGTCCATTTTCTTCACTTAAACACAAGCTGTTAAATTTACAGCTTTATGAAATGCCATGTTGGTGATGGCAATGATCAGTTCTCACCCCTTTATAGAGCCTGTTCATGGCGAAAATGTTGCACCTTTATTCCACCTTGCTGCTCTGTATAAAACGTACAAACACAGAATGGGGAGGCATGGTTGTTCTGCAGTTAAACCAGCAACAGAGGTAGTAAAATGGGTGGGCCACCACACTAGACGCCAAAGCTGTTGTGTTACACGTCACGCCTTGTTTGCTTCATCAATCCGCGGCATGCCATTTTTGGCTCGGTGTAAAAAAACAAAGCCTGCGTAATGGCAGATTGTCCATATGATAGCATTGTGGAATCACTGTCTTAAGGGCTGTTGACTTTGAAGATCCCTTGACTTTACCTCCACCACCACCGTGAGGTTTACATGTTTGATGTGTGGTGAAATGTCAGTTCTTGGATGGATTGCCATGAAATTTGGTGCAAACATTCATGGTCCCCACAGGTGATCGCCTGACCTTTTCTTTAGCTCCACCAGCAGGTCAAAGCTGACACTTACCCAGTGAGATTTCACAATATCTACAGATGGATTGGCAGAAAAGTTTGTGTGGCATTCATGTTGCCCAGAGAATGCTCCCTAATGACAGTGGAAGAACACTGAATTTTTTGCAGCACCACCAGCAGGTTGATATTTTTGGTTGAGTGAAATGTCTTGACAATTTTTGGATGTAGTGCTTTGAGGTTTGGTACAAACATTCATGTTTCCCTCGAGATGATTAGTTATCTTCATCTGACTTTATGTAGCGCCAACATCTCGGTCAAAATGTGGCTATGTCTAATGTTTTAACCCCGACAAATGAAACATATTCCCATCAACCTCAGCTATACTTTATCTTTAAGGAAATGGCCACTTTAGAATGAAAATACAGACAGTACTTAGTGACCCTCATGCCAACAAGAAGTCCAGTGTCATTTTTTAATCCACAAAACTCGTTCGGGGTATCGGAGGATAACAGCTAGCCGGAATAACAGCTACACTTGAAGTGCATGGAACCCACATTTTGAAAATGTAATAAAACTCCGCCAAGGCATTTCAAAAACGCAGCGGCATGCAAAATTGACTTGAAAAGAGCATCATTTCTCTCTGTGGTCAGTTGGCCTGCCCTGCAAGCGTGCTGTGTTTACATGGCAATTCATGCGAGACTAGCTGAAGTCTTTTGGTTGTGCTAGTTCTCGAGTCTCACGCGAGTTGCCATGTAAACACAGCACTCCTGAAGGGCAGGCTAACTGACCACGGTGAGAAATGATGCTATAAAAGTGGAGTAAATTACATCTTTTCAAAGTAAATTACATCTTTTCAAGTCAATTTTGCATGCCGCGGCTTCAGGGCACTTGGATTACGATGGACAAGCTGTTCAGATGTTTTTGAAATGCATTAGCGGAGTTTTATTTTCAAAATGTGGGTTCCATGCACTTCAAGTGTAGCTGTTATTCCGGCTAGCTGTTATCCTCCTTCCATGCACTTCAAGTGTAGCTGTTATTCCGGCTAGCTGTTATCCTCCGATACCACGAACGAGTTTTGTGGATTAAAAAACTACACTGGACTTCTTGTCGGCATGAGGGTCAGTAAGTACTGTCTGTATTTTCATTCTAAAGTGCCCATTTCCTTTAAGTGCTGTCGCTTAAAAATTTAGTTTCTAAACCCGAAAAATGACCGTAAAATTGTCTATAACAAGTTTCAGAACCCAAAGTTATGTCCAGAGTGATTAAAATTCTTGGCATTTAGTCTTGATAAATGACTCAGAATTGTTGTCTTTCAACTGAATATTTGGTTTTGTTTGTGCACCGGTCAACACCAGGCGCCACTTCCCACACAAAAGTTGTGATCTATAAAAACAGACATGATGGCAGAAACTTTGACCTATGCTTACAAACATTTTGGAAACTGGAAATTTGCGACACAGATGGGGAGGTGGAGGCCTGATTGTAGAAACTGTCAAATATTTTTTGGTGCACGCCAATGTTGGCTTTTAGTATGGCTCCTACGCACTGTTTTATAAATGAGACCCCAGATCAGTTCCAGGGTCAGGCCTGGTGGAGCTGGAGACAAGAACGGGTCCAAGAGGTGTCAGGACCAGACAGAACAGCAATACCAGTCAAGTCAAAACCAAAACGGCCGTAGGCATTACCCTCTTAAAGGTGGTGTCTCTGCACCAGCGAGGTGCATCCAACCAATGGATACACTTATTGTCAAATACACACAGGTGTTATTCCTTAAATTGCAGTGCTGTGGTTAGGGATGGGTGTTAAATCAGATATCATTTTTCAGTTATGATTTCAGCAAGATTATGTAAACTAGATAATTTAGATAAAACCATTATTTTGCCACGTTTCATTTCGCAATGATCCTCTCATTTTGTCTTGTGTTATTAATCCGGCACACCCCTTTCCTGTACAGCGGTGTTCTCAAAAGCCCAAACTTGCCTCTTAAGAGCTCAATCTCACGCCAACGCTTCCTGTTTACATTTTAGTTTAAAAGCCCTCTGGCATTTCTGTGGACAGAATCTCTTCATTTGTTAACACAAGGCTTTTATTGGAAAATATTTGCAGGACCATGTTGTGGGAAATGCAGAGACTTGCACAGCTCTAAAAGGCAAACTCAGTATACAAATACAGGGTTGGCAGAGGGACGCATCAGCAACATTGTCTGTATGAACACTACAGGTGTGCGGACTGCAGCAGCTCAGCAAGGTAGCCGTCATGCACAAGCAGAGGTAGGCCCTGTGGTGTCCAACCTTTGGTCAATGAGAAATCCTGTTGAATAATCGTGATCTAAATATTAACAAAAATAATCATGATCATGATTTTTGGCGTAATAGAGCAGCCGTAGATCACGTTGAGGAAAAAAAAAGCATCTTTGAAGACTTTATTATAGGCAGGAAAAGTCAAACGGCTGAATGAGGGCCTGACACAAGAACAAGTGCGAGTCAAAATAAGCAAGAGGCCGAGACGAGCCGAACATGTCGGACATGTGGTCTGGAAACCGAGCCCAGACTGAAGCACCACAGCCCTGCCTCGTGGCTGTTGTGGTTGCCTGAACCAGGGATGCTTTCAGGTTCTGTTATTACAGTATTTATCTCGCTCTCTGTCATTGTTTTCAGAGGCGGAATATTTTCCCTAGGTGGTCTTGTACCAGCTTTCACCACAACCAAGCCTCCCAACCAGCACACTGAGGCAACTGAGGCAGGTTCAGGCATCACTGAGCGGAGAAGGGTGTGTGTGTGTGTGTGTGTGTGTCTGTCTGTGTGTTTCTGGGTATGTATGTTTGTTCTGGTACATTTGACGGGGTAAAAAACGGTCAGAGATTTAGGCCTTCAAAGTGAGGACATTTTTGTGAAGTGAGCTCATTTTGGCCATTCCATTGTTTGACTGCTGTAGGTTAAAATTATGAGGATTAAGGGTTAGGTAAGGTCGTGTTGTAAATCTGAGCTATAGGAGATCGTGCTGTTGTCTTTATTTTTTCCCCAAACATTTTAAAATGGTTGAAAAATAAGTTCTGCTTTCTTAAAACTCAAAGACAGATTTATAATAGATGATTCACTAGGACCAAAAAAAGATTATCATGTGCCTCCCCGTAAAAGAGCTGCATTCATAAAAGCTAATGAATGTAGTTAATAGAAAATATGTGTGTGCACCCGAATGCAACCAGTATCCAAAATGAGCTTTTTGGTCTCACTGCCCTGGGCTTGTAAATTAAAGAATTACCTGGCGAGATTATTTCCGACCAACCAAATTAATTATTATGCATTTTTCATAGAAATATGCCAACCTCCCTCTTTTAAGAGCTATTTTATGTATAGAATTACCACAGGTGCTGTGTGAGTAGATTTAGAGGTTTAATTTAAAACCTGCGCACTCACACAATGGAAGTTTTTGACTTAACGTTACGTACCATTAGACTTGTTAACCATTCACACACTGGAGACACAGGAGAGATGTTTAGGCACTACAGATTTAGAGCAGCGATTCAGGAGCCTGTGATTCATTTGAAATAAAAAATAAAGATCATTCACATTTTAGCAGGATTTGGTGCGTGACAGGTGCTAATTTTGGATGATTTGTGGCGCAGACGTCTGTCAGTTTGACGTGTCCCCTTTCACCTACATTAGGCCTGTCCTAGTTTGGGAGCTTTGAACCAGCTCATTGTTATCTTCCTCTGACCTCTGACCTTGTCACAGCTCCACCCACTCCTCCCCTCGGGGGAAATACCTGCCTGCAGTGATGTGAGGAAACTCTCAGACAGAAACTAGAGAGTAGAGACTTTTGCAAAAACAAGCCGCAGGACATCAGGTAGATTTAATCTCTCAGCCGCTCTCCCTCTGGCTCCTTCCTCCTCTCAGCATGGCTTGGGTTAAATCAGCCTGGGCCATTAGGGAATTAAAGGTATTGATTACGAGGCGAGCCGGTTGTGTAGAATGTTTGCTAATGAGTACAAGTAGATGGCCATTGTTTAGTGCTTGTCTTGGGAAAGAGGAGGAGATGAATAGCGGGTCAACCAATTAAGTGTCTGAGGAAGGAGGGCTCACGGCCAAATGTAGACTCGCCTGGCTCTGCACAGGTGCAATAAATGTAATGTTGTTTTTGGATATTGTTCAGCTAGTGTAAGTTTTGTTTTCAGCCTAATGTGAGCAAAGTGTTCTTGCATAATTAATGTGATTTTTAATTGTGAAAGGTGAGACAGCGATAACACAACTCACAGCAATGCTACCAGCTGTGAGGCTGTACTGAGCTGTGATTTGAGCTAAATGCTAACACCAGCATGTTAGCATAGCTCACAGTGACAATGCTAACATGCTCTTGTTCAGCTGTAACAATGTTAAAAATGTTCACAATCTGAGTTTAGCGTGCTAATATTTGCTAATAATGACTAAACACAAGTACAGCTGAGCTAGATGAAAAGTCTGGGATACACTATTTTTCAGCTCATCCTGAGTGGGGGGGTTGGATGTGTGTACCAAATTTCACGACAAGCCATTCAAAAGTCACCAGAATCATTAGACTTCATCCTCTTGATCATAGCACTTGAAAAGTTATCTTGCAAACTGTCTGCAGAGTTCTAAGAAAGGCACATCGGATGTTAATGGTTTAAAGTAGAGTCATTTTTGGTGTCTTCCTGACGAGTGCCACGTGCAGGCCCAAATTTCCACGAAAGACACAAGAAATGTTAATGTCTGTGGCACGGTGGTGCAGTGGTTAGCATTGTCACCTTCAGCAGGAGGGTTCCTGGTTCAAACCCCGGGGTGGGGGAGCCCTTTTGTGTGGAGTTTGCATGTTCTCCCCGTGTCAGTGTGGGTGCTCCAGCTTCCTCCCACAGTCCAAAGACATGCAGGTTAATTGGTGACTCTAAATTGTCCGTAGGTGTGAATGTGAGTGTGAATGGTTGTCTGTCTCTATGTGTCAGCCCTGTGATAGTCTGGTGACCTGTCCAGGGTGTACCCTGCCTCTCGCCCAGTGTCAGCTGGGATAGGCTCCAGCGTGGTTATGGAAAATAAATGAATGAACATCAATATCTGCTGGTTAAACTGCCATTCATTTTTGTCTTGTGCTACCTTCAAGGTCCAGTGTGTAACATTTAGCACATGGGAGGAGTTCCAGTTTTGCAACCTCATTGCTAGATTCCACTAAATTCTACTCACTTGACATTTAAACCAAAATGTCAACTGTTTACCCAAGATGCAGTTTGTAATAATATAATGGGAGGATTTGTAAATGTAATTTACAGTGCACATCAATACTCTACCTTCTAATAAGGCCCTTTGATTAATGATCACATACCTTTTTCTCCTGCCCTTTCCTAGGAACAAAAAGTTACATGTTTAGTTTGAGGGCTAATTAGGCTGTAAGAAAACAACCAGCATTCTGTTCTGGTGCTCACTGCCAGTGCTAGTGTTTTCAGCAGCTGGTCTTGTGTTACCTACACTCACCATCGTTTCAAACAACGTCTGGAACAATGATTTTTTTCCCCCTCACTTTCCACTGTTGTGTCTCAGTGTCCTTTGTGGTAACATCTGCAAAGCAGTTTTCATGCCAGTTGTCCCAGATGAATGATGTAATAATGATGCACTTTTACTTTGTGATTTATATTGTGCAACTTGCATTTGAATGATCAAATGAAGGCTGTGTGTTTGTTACATCTCCTAATTTGAATTCCAAAACAAAAAAGATTTGAATGTAAGTTTTTCTCTGGCTCGCAGTGATTAGTAAACATGTCACATGTGAGGGTATTTTCAAGCTGCTTTGTCAGTCGTGACACATTTTCTATATTTGGCAGACTGTGTTTGCATGTTGCTTGGGACTTTGCCGCCATCACTGACATCATGATAACCAGGACAACCTGCGACAGTACGCAAACAAGAAGTCGATCTCTTTGCGAGTGAATGATGATAAATGGAAGTGCACAGCTGCACGTATCCAATGCCTGAGGTGGTCACAAAGTGTCTGCTCATCTTTTCATCTCTCAGTCGCCCCGATATCAAGTCCCCTGGGACTCCTCGGGACACAGACTATTTGGTTTGTCGGCGCAGGCAGAGTGATGCAGTGTGGCGGCCATTTTTCATCTCTTCCCCGCATTGTTCGGCCCGGTCTCTGAGGAGGCACTAATTATTCATTTAAGGCTCCGGCTCTTCCCTCTTCCCTCTAATTAGATGGTTAGTCACTCTCCCAGGGCCCCGGGCTGGGGCATTGATCTCCTCCATCTCAATCTTGTTGTAACACAGCCTCCACCACACACACGCACAGAAATCCTTAAATGGGATAAAAGAGGACATACAGATACAGTAAACATGCACGTGGTATACAACATACAGTAGAGGCCCTCTCTATCTCTCACACACACTCACGGCCCAGCGTGTTTTGAACGTCCCACTTGCAAAGTCAGTCTGTTGAATACAAATACTTCTCTCATTCCATCCAATAATAAGTCCCTTATTGTCTGACTGTAAACTGTTCCCATTTACAGGCTGGATAATTTATGATCTTCACGGCAAAGCAAAGCATAAACCCCAACAGAAACACATAACAGCAACTCCCACCTCCTCACAAACAATACTGAGTTTCCAGAAATGCTCCTCCGGAGGGAGTTCGTGGCATATTTCTCTGTTTCTCTTGTGCTCTTGCGGTGCAGTCAACAAGACTAATCACAGGCTAGATGAAACGCAGCAGCTGTATTTGTTTATGTATTGAATATACTGTACTACAAAAGGGGTAATAAATGGAGCTGAGACACAATGAAAGGGAGATGGAGCGAGGAATAAAGGCAGAGAGACAGAACGTGATGGAAGTGGGGGGGAAAAAAATCACATAAACACCGACTGTGATAAGTGTTGTTTCCTTGCTTTGTTGCACTTATCATTCCTGGGAAGGCAGCGCGTGTTCCAAGTGGTGTGTGCGTGTTTGTGTGTGCGCGTGCATCAGATTTGAATTGTTAACCTGCTGGCGGTGCATTAATGGCTTGGTGGGAGTGTTTCCAAGGCTTCAACATACCTGTGTTTTAAATTACTCGCATCAAGGCTTTTAGCACTTGAGGAATGTGCTTATAAAATCCTGCTTCTCTTTTGACCTCACAGCTTTAACACTCCTTCTCTAATGTGGAAGTACTAATGACTTTTAATGACTAATGTCTCTGGTTACAGTGTAATTGGATGTTAATGAAGCAGTGGTGCTGCTTAAAGGATGATTTTGGCCGCAGTGAATCTGAAGGTTTATCCATTTATTCCTTTAAAACTTTTGGTTGATTTCTCTCGTGCTTCTACCAGAGATACTTATCAGAGATTCCCTTGTATCTAGATGCAATTTACACCCTTTTTCCTCCAAAATTAATGTGTGTATGTGGGTTTTTTAAACAGGAAAACCCACTAAAAATAGGCGATAGGCTTCTTTCCCACTGACAGTAGACTGGACACGAGTACGTCTTTCAGATTCTTTTGTTTTTGTTTTTTAATTTTCTAGCGTGTCACATTCAACGTCACGCCAGTGTTGTATCAAAATGTGTTCCCCCACCGAATAGTGTTTCCTTCCTGTTCACATGCAGCATCTCCCTTGGTGGTCAGGGTCAGGGCTGAGGGTTTTGGTGAAGGTTAAGTTGGGGGGAAATGCATATCAACAGGGAAACAGACTTCAGCACAACACCGGTGAGATACAATGACAAGTCGCCACAAAATACCATCCGTCTCTGTCCAAGCTGTGCTCCAACATTGTTCCAATTTACTTGGCACAGAGTTTGAGGGAAACTGAGTAGGAAGTCTAACAAATATTTCAATGGCCTCAATGCTGCTTTCTGCTGTTTACTAACCTGTTCTCCAGTGTTGTGTTGAAGTCTGTTTCCCTGTAAACATGCGCTACCTCTCACCTAACCCTAACCCTGATCACCAAGTGGGCGCTATACATTAACAGGAAGAAAACACATCTCGACAGGAGAACACATTTCGATATTACATCAGCAAAGGTTGTTGTATTTTCATCACTACCAATCGGAGCCAATAAACACCTTTGACTAGTGCGGTTATTTGACCAAGAAATGAATGGCGATTGTAACCTTTTCCATTGAATAAAAAAGCCAGATGTTAGCGGGTGTTTTTTGCGCAGTGGAAAAGGGGCTTTGCTGTATATTTACACACAAGCGACATCAAAACTAAATCTCTGAGATGTCAAACTCTATGTGAGAAAAACATGAAATATACTATGAAAGAAATCTTTGTCTACAAAAAGCTTTAGGCATAAAAGAAAAAAACATTTCCATGTTTATGTATTCACACCATCAGAAGACAAAGCATGTGATGCTGGATATATGTGAAGACTCAAAGAAGAAGAGGGCGAGACATTGTCGCAGCACTTTGGGATTGATGTGTGACTCTCTGCAGGAGGATGAAGAATGAAAATATGTTTTCCTCAGCTTTGCCTCGTAAGTTTGAGACATGTATAAGTAGATATGAATAACCAATAGAGGAAAGGTTCAACATGAAATAAGAAATTTCTTCAAGTGTGACATAAAAGCTGGTGAGGAAGATAACGATTTCAGTGACATCCAGATGCATCGATCCAGACTGATGTATCTAACACCCATAATTCTCAGTTGACAGTTTTGTCAATAAGATGTCAGAAAATCGGGGGGGGGGGGGCTCTTAAAATTTCCCAGGGTCCAAAATGATCTATGTTGATAGCTTTTTTGTATTCGACCATCAGCCCAAAACCCAAAGGTGTTCAGTTTACAGTAATATATGACAAAGAAAAACATCAAATTCTGAGTTTTTAGAAGCAATCCAGACTTTGAGACGCTAATACAGCAAATGTGAGGCAGCAATCAACTTTCAAAATAAGTGGCAATTCATTTAAATGTCAGTCGGCTACTCAATTATCATTGGGACTCTATATGAAATGGATCAGCACATATAAAAAGAAACAAATCAGCAAACATCACTAAAATGTAAAATAATTTAATGTACAAAAAAGACAAGAAATTGGGAATGCAATGGAGAAGTTATTCTGCGTCATCATGACTGTAATCATTCATTAAAGAAAACCCACGCCTTCAGCGACACAGTGAAGCCACAGTGGCGATATCTTGTATGATCTGTGTGGGCTCTATCAGCCAGCCCCTTTAAACTGGCCTTTCATGCTCCCACGTCCAGAATTCATTAGACGGTAACTTACAGCCCAGTCAGTGTTTTCTCATTTATAGAACAAATAAGCATCTCAATAAAACAACATCACCTGACAGGAATCCTTTCTACCAGCCCAGATAAGGAATATGAATTCATTCAGATGTATGTCAGTGAGGGGAGAAGACGATTATGGAAGCTTGTGTAGTTTGCTCAGTGCAGCCTAATAGGCCACCCATGTGTGCATTGTTTAATTGTTTATGTTGATTGGCTCAGCGAGTAGTGGCGATTCATCAGAAATATCCAAACAGTAAAAACTGCTAATAATGGCTACAGAGTGAGAGCCAGATGGGATAGAGTGACGAACACAGGAGAGCCAAAACAAAAAAATGACCATCCCTTGTCCTGACTTTGTTCAATTTAATCTTTCATATTAAAACTTTAAAAACATGTGGATGATAATATACTTATTTCAGCTTTAATTTTGGAAGGAGTTTTGGGTAACACTTTACTTGAAGGTATCTACATAAGGGTGGCATGACACTGTCATAACTATGACATGACACTGTTATGAACTTGTCATAAACATTATGTAAATGCCATAAATGTTTATGACTGCTGTCATTAAGTGTTATTCAGTTTTTGTAATGACAAGCTGACATTGTTTGGGTTGTCTTGATTATGACAAGTTGACATTAATCAAAGTGACATTGACAGAAGTTGTCTTTGTCATGACAAGTTGACATTAAATTTGTTTGGGATGTCCTTATAATGACAACATGACATTAACCAGGATGACACTACCAGAAGATGTCTTTATATCAATCATTATGTCAACTTGTCATAAGCACAAAAAGAGGTGCATTTCTTGTTAATGTCAAGTTGTTATAATAAGGACACCCCAAACAAATTTAATGTCAAGTTGTTATGACAAAGACAACTTCTGTTAATGTCACTTTGATTAATGTCGACTTGTCATAATCAAGACAACCCAAACAAATTTGATGTCAAATTGTCATGACATAGACATCTTCTTGTAATGTCATCCTGGTTAATGTCAAGTTGTCATAATAAGGACATCCCAAACCAATTTAATGTCAACTTGTCATAATCAAGACAACCCAAACAAATTTGATGTCAAATTGTCATGACAAAGACATCTTCTTGTAATGTCATCCTGGTTAATGTCAAGTTGTCATAATAAGGACATCCCAAACAAATTTAATGTCAACTTGTCATGACAAAGACAACTTCTGGTAATGTCACTTTGATTAACCTCAAGTTGTCATAATCAAGACAATCCAAACAATGTCAACTTTTCATTACAAAAACCGAATGACACTTAATGACAGCAGTCGTAAACGTTTATGGCATGTTCATAATGTTCATGACAGGTTCATGACCATGTCATGTCATAGCTATGACAGTGTCATGTCACTCTTATGTAGATACCTTCAAGTAAAGTGTTACCGAGTTTTGCTATAGGTAGATGTTTTCTGATACTAGTGTCGATACAGTACATGTGATGTAATACCAAATGAATGCTTTATTCAATGCCTTGCTTTAAGGAATTTAAAAAGACAAAGTTCTCAAGTGTTAAATATTATCTGAAACTGGCGATTATGAATCTGACAAGATGTTCGCTGTCAGTTTTCGACACTCTGTGATACAGAGACATTTGAGTTTGTACTGAAACAGTGATGTGGTTTGATGTGCACCAAAGCCACCAGACTCATTCAGTTAGTCAACTTGTGTTATTGTGTGACTTTGGTGAATCCAAACTAACCCTTTACAACACCAGAGTCACACAATAACACAAACAAAGCAATAGTTGGAGGCAGCGGTAGACCAGCAGCTCTTGTGTTCAGTGATGTTAAATCACTGTTTTTCTCAATGGAGTCTGGTTTTGAAGAGAGCGATTAAACAGCTTCACTTTCCCATTGCATATCACTGTCTGACATTAAGGTACATTAACATAAATATATTCTTAACATAACATACACTCAAACTAATACTGATTTTTTTTAGGTGGCTAAAATTTGTTTTGTGCGGATCCCTTCACATCAGTACGTTGCATAGCTTTAGTGTCAGACTCCGGCCTGCTTCTCCAAACTGTAGGCGTGCCGACTGATATCTACTGTTTGTAATATACTGTCTATGGATAAGTACCCCGTACAACCTCACTTCAAAAAATCTGAACTATCCCTTTAAATTTGGAGCTTTAATAAATGTTTTTTTTTCTTTTTGGTGCAGGCTCTTGTATTTACATTTTTCAGTGTTATCATGGCTTCTCTTGTAGATTACAGGATTAGTTTCTCTGCTGCAATCCCTCAGTGTATAACTGTGGTTGTAAAGCAGAGACTTTAAAGGTTCATTGTTCCTCAAGGCTTTATATTCTCTCTCCCTCTCCCTGTCTTACCTCATCTTTTAAATAAAAATGTGGCACACTGTGCTGGGTGGATGCAAGCAGGCAGAGGGTGGCTGTTCACAGTGAAGAGAGAGAGAGAGACACCCAGATTCCCATTAGAAAAAGAAAAACATTTCTTTAACTCTCTCTCGCTCTTCATGTCTTTCAAATGTTTTTCTTAGCTTTCTTTTGCACTTAAGATGTCATAGAAATTTATAACTGTAATTAAGTTTCCTTAATTACATGTTTGTCCCACCACCCCCACACCCCCGCTCGTCAACCTGCTCGCATGCGCTCCCTGCCAAGTGCACTTGCCGAAGCCTGCTGTACATGTTTGATGTTGTTTGTTATATCCCTCTGTGTTGTTCTTTTCTCTTTCTCTCTGATGTGTTTTGGGTCGGCGCTGTTGTTGTGTCTGCTGCGTCAACAGAGGTGTCTCCTTTTCCCTGCTAGACAGACACCCATGAACTTTGTTGTTTCGCCGGCTGCCTCCTGTCTGCATTGCACTGTGTTGCATTGTGGGAAGGCTAACTAGCTGCTCCTTTCCGAGCTAAGGCAGCAGGCTGCCAGGTTTGTGATGATTCTGGTTGCAGTCAAGCCTTGTTTAGCTCTCTGTGTCTGTTTTTTTTTTACTTTTTTTTTCCTCCTTTGTGGGAGTCTCGCCACCCGCTGTGATCTCCTGAGGTTTTCAGAGGTCTGGTCTGGGCTGACTGGAGCATTTATGCACCTTGTGTTTCCTCCATTTCTCCCCTCTGGCTCGTTAAAGTCTAAATTCCACCGACAGCTTTGAAGTGTGTTGAATGTGTTTGTGTGTTTTTTCTTTTATTGTACGTGGAGATATTTGCACTTGTTGCGCCTGCAAAGCAGATGTTTTTAAGGAACACTGCTTTGCTCAGGAGTTTTCATTCAATTTTACACTTTTTTTGATAAACATTGCATGAAGGGAGTGCGCAGTGCAGTGGCTGCAGTCTTCTTCGTCTTCGGTTCCACACAAACCTCCAGTGCTCTGGTGCGATACGATCCCACCACCTGCTGCTCTGCAGCCAGTGCTTCACAGCCCTGGGACGAGAAGAGGACAAAGGCTGATAAATTGACTGTACTCTGCAATCTTCTTGTCAAAGCAAAATGAAAAAGGAGCACTGCTGCCTTTAATCTGGTTGTTGAGCCCTGCAGTGGCATTTTCTCCTCCGTTTTTCAAAGGCTCCATTGAAGTGGTACCTGCCTGCCTTGCTCGGAGGGAGGTTGCTGGTTCCCAACCAGGTGTTTATCTCTCCTCTCTTCTCATCTCCCCTCCTGCACACTTCACCGAGGTTAATCCAGTGTATACTTAAATCAGGGATAAAAAAGAAACTGCTGTTACAGCACTGCCCTGTCTCACCCTGAAAATATGAAGTACCTCAAAGATTCTTATTACCGTCATGTTTGCCTTTAACCTGTCACATAATCCAGCCCTTAATTCTGCGGGTGTGCAGCGTGGAGTGTTGCTAAATGATTCAAACATGCGTATTAATCCATTTATAAAGCTTTGGCATGGTTGTTGCTAAAGGAGGGATATTGCACATGATTTATTGCTCTTCCGATGGAGTCTGAGGACTTTGTCTTCAAGTGTTGAGTCATCTGTCAAACACAGTTCTGCGTGGCAGCGAATCATGGCTGCAGCCAAAATCTCGCCGGTCACTTCACGGTCAGCAAACGTGGGTGAAACGCAGGGAGCGGCCCTCTCTCTGCCAGCCTGTTTCACTTCACTTCCCCCTCTCCCCCTCCCCTCACTTCTCCAGTCTGTGGCGGACATTCTTGTGGACAACAATTTGCATGGAATCTAAAACATGTCACACTTTCCCCCCAAAAGCCTTTGTGCCTCACTCTTACATAAACAGAAAGAATCTGCAGCATCTGTTGTGCATGTAAGGGAGCTTTCGTGCCAGCCAAAAAGTTAACATTGGCCACAACTGGCACCCCAAAAACAATGCACATGTGTGGTCTTTATCGAGGTTACTTCAGTTCATGAGGGTGGGTTTGAGTGATGCCCCTCTACAGTGATGTTATTATGCATAATTCAAACTGAGGTTGCATGCTAATCCATACTTCTCTCTGTCTTTTGCAGAATACCAATATATTCCAAACTGTAATCATGACAAGCTTGTAAAAACGGATGAAGTGTTTTTCTGTTTCTTGCTGCCAAAAACTGGGTGCCAGTTG
Organism: Epinephelus moara; assembly: GCF_006386435.1. Taxonomy (NCBI): domain Eukaryota; kingdom Metazoa; phylum Chordata; class Actinopteri; order Perciformes; family Serranidae; genus Epinephelus; species Epinephelus moara. Next base: position 37,343,361 of record NC_065513.1, on the reverse strand, counting down.
TTCACTGGTGGAACTTGCTGTCATCCGACGAGCAGCTTTCAATATGCAAATGTTTGAGAAGACACACAACAACCGAAAAGCTCCAGAGATATTCAGTTCTAGGACAGCGCTGGTACACAGAATCAGGGGACGAACCGCTCAGCAGTCTCTGAGCTTGTTGTCAGACTTGGCAGCAGCCACAAAAGCACACAAATAGACAAGACAAGCTGCTGTGTAATATCAAACTTATGATCAAATGCTCTCTTTCACCAGTATGTGAGGAAACTGCACTGCTGAGTTCTCTGCTAAACTGCATTTATATTTAAACTTTGCAAAGTAACTCAACACATGCAGTTAGCTCTCCTGTCATGGGCTGACTTTTGTTATTAAATTTAACACGTGTAACAACTATAATTTTCAATGATTCCAGTATTGTAGAGTCAGTACAGAATTAAATGCCTGACTTGACCCTCTCCTTTAGTGATTTGATCTCCAGTTCTGAAAATTTCAGTCATTTCGAGTTTACAAGACCGCAAGAAATTCAATTTGAAACAGGAAGCATCCATCAGTTTGACCTCTGTATTAAAGCTGTTCTTTGCATCAGTTAACTTGCATTTGGAAACCCGCATGAATTTGGAAATCAGAGATGCTTGATAAAGAACAAGGGTGTTTTGTAATGTCACATGCTTTTGATTTCTGCGTCCGTGTTGTGTCTCAGAGCAACGTTGACAGCTATTTTGGACACAGTCTTGTCTGTGCTGTCTTTTCCTAATGAGCGTGTTTGTGCCCTACGGTCAGATGACACCACTTCCTATTAGACTGAGGTTTTTGGGGGGACTTCTTTTGTACTTGCAGGGGAAATTACTTTCAGATTGTGCATTTACTTCTGTTTGTCAAATTCGTTTCACCTCAGAAAATGGAAATGAAACAAGAGTGAGCCTGTTTGAATCGCAGTGAAAAACAAATCACAAGTGGGAGATAGACTGCTGGAGGCTTTGTTGGCACTTCCTGAGCTATTACGTTGAATTTAAAGGCTTTGGAGTGTTTAATCACTGCGCTGGATTCAGAGACATTGCATAGTATTTGATGAATACACAGCGGATTAAGGGAGGCGGTCCTACTCGTCTGACTCGAATATGATCTGAAAGTTGTCAACAACCATCTTCCGTCTGTTTGGTTTGTGATCCATCTGTGATTGTTGGCCTATTTGTGTCAAACATCCCCAGGTCTCACCTAACAAACATTTTAATGTTCAATACTTGGTTGCAACAACGGTCAAACCAGGAGGGTATAAAGAAGTTAAACTGACATGTAGAGAAGTTGTATGTAGTTGCTGCTTGTTTGGATGAAAGCTTGACCAAAGTAGGTCTCACATAGCAACCCCCGAAACCGAAAACTTTGGAGCATGAATTTTCACTTATGCGCTACTCTCACTTTTGTACGGAAGCCCTGAGGGGCAAGTGAGATAAAAAAGTTGTAGTGATCCATTTTCTAAGTCTGCTTTCTGTCCTTTTTTTATAGTCTGAGTGGGCGGAAGTTCGCTGCATAGATCAGCCTCTCATTGGGCGGAACGAGCCACCCGCTGAAGTCCCGCCCTACCACCTCCGGTTGTGTAGCAGTTTTCAACCGTTTTCAACACGTCCTTTACTAACTTTT